>NC_085842.1:95687350-95919850 GCF_035594765.1 Anolis carolinensis | reverse complement strand
TTTGGATAGAGATGTGGAAACTATCTCAGTTTCACACACAATTAATTGATGCTATCTATATAGTCTGCCGCCACCCCACTCCCCCCTTTTCCTTGCATTCGTCAGCACAGGGAAAAAGGAACGGGTTGGGTCCATGTTGCCATAATTGCTGAAGATGGCTGCAAAGCTTCAGGAGCGTGTCTATCATACGAGCCCCATGACAACATCAGCCTGCACAATCAAGGAGAAGATTTCACTTGGATACCATCAGTCATCTAGCATTGATGATGGTGAAGAAACCAGAAGTCACCAGGATGTAATCTGTTTCAGTGTATCTGGACTATGTAGAGTCTGCCCTGCTGTAAGTCAGGCACAGAGTGTGTGGATAATTTCAATGCCCCCGGGGCTATTTCTGCTCTGGAGTGGTCTCATAGTAGATTAACCTTTAGTCTTCATGTTTTTTTCATACATCAAAATTCAGACACATTGTAAAACAATTTTTTTCTCTAAATATTCATGTCTATTTGTAATTTAGTTAATTTACATTAGGAAATAAAAGGAATATTTTAAAATATTCCCAAAATGTCAAATTCATTTTTTCTCAAATGTCAAGATACCCTGACAAGGAAAATAACATATTTACTCAATTGTAGCGTGCACCTTGGGGGGGGGAGTTTGATGGCCTCGTGAATGGGGCCAGTTGGGCACTGGGCAAGACTGGTGAAGGAGTGTGACTTCCTTTCACTTCTTGGCTCTTCAGCTGCTTTTTTTGGTTAGCCAGGCAGGGGAAGGGAAGACCAGCAAGGGGAAATCAAGCTTGCATATTACATTTGCAGACAATTTTATTTGTAATGCATATGTCAAAAATGGATGTAATTTGAGTACTTTGAGTAAATGAGTAAATATATATCATATTTACTCGTGTAGTGCACCTCATACAATGATGCATTAGACTTGAGTAAATACGATATGTGATAGAATAGAAATGACATTGAGAAGAACATTTAGAAATGCTACAGAAGATTGCCAAAAATTCTTGACAATATGTCATTCTGAAAAAAACAGATGTGTAAACATCCTTCTACACACTTTGCTTCAGATTATTACTGATATCAATTAAACAATTGCATGAATGGAATCACTATCATGTGGTAAGTGCCAGATAACTGGATAAGAATCCAAAGAGATACGAGCAGAGATGTACTGACCTTACAAAACCTCAGGCTCCCCCTTTCCCCTCCCCCTATACCGTGTCCTGGTGCCTTGAGACTGATGCAGAGATCTCTGGCTTTTGAACCATGGAGACTCCTCCGCTGATGTACCATTCTCTACATGGGACTGGGATTGCATTACAAGTTCAATAATCATTCGCCTCTTGCATTCTATAGTCCTCTGCCAGTGTTGCAGAGGATTATAGTTTGCTGCCAGATGCCATTTACACATATTCACAGCATAGCTCAATTCTTCATTCCTCAGGGACACAGGAATAATATTGAATTGTTCCACATAGGAAGTTTTTAAAAAGTTTCTGGGGTAATGTAGCAAATCAGCAATGTGCTGGGTAAATTATTAAAGTTGACAGTTATCCACATTGTCATGGAATAAATTACAATTTCTCAGCTTGCTTCTGAAGATTCTGCCCCAGCTGAGATCTATGCTAAGAGCTCTGCGGGAAGGGGAAAAAAAATCTCTGGATACCTGCAGCAAGAGAAAAGAAGCTGATTGTAAGTGACTTTCCACATGCCACATCCAGAGCCAGAAAACACATCTGAGATTTTTCTGAAATCCATGATAATGATTGATGATCTATAGGAAACAAGAACAATTATGTCATTATTATTTTTTATATTGTTGACAGGAATTATCTCCAAACCAAAAAGCCTATTCCGAAGATAAAACACAACATTCTTTTGTCATGGAAATAAATAGTGAATCTTGAATGCCTCTTGCAATTTTCATTTCTAAAAGGGCAAAGCAAGAATGAAAATATATATTAATGAAACAGAACCCAGAAGCAATCAGAAGGCTGAAGAAATTTATAAAATGTTAAAGTTTTCAGAAGATAGCAATAAGAGATTCCATAAACCCCCTTCCCAGTTTCTTTGTTCCCAATCAGCTTCTCTTCTGAATCATAAATCAGGCCAAGTTAGGGGGGCACTGCGTATTCAAAAGAAAGGGGGCCATGGAGGTCCAGAGCAAAGCCTCTTAAACTTGGTGCTGTGGCTCCAAATGGGTTCATTTAAGTGAATGGTTGAGATTGCAAAAAAATTGACCACAATATTTAAGGAGCCACAACAGTGACTGCAACTGCAATTGTGCGTAACCTGGACAACAGAGGAAGAGAGTGCCTGACCCACCTGTCCATGCTTCTGTCATCTGCCTCAAAGGAAAGGAGGGTGAAGACAGAGGATGGACTGGGCTGCAGGTTGTGAAAAAGCAAAAAGTGGTGTATTTGGGAAAAGGTACTGCAGCCAAAATCCTCCCAAGCACATCATTTTTTTGCTTTTACAAACCTGTAGCCCAATCCCCTCCTTTCTTCGATTTTATATATCTATATACATGGGGTGAACTAAAAATGTCTTGGTTAAAAAGGGGTCACAAGTGGAAAAAGTTTAAGAAGCCCTGTTCTAGAGGTTATTCGTGTCCCATCCCATCCATAAATCCCTGCTGGCAAAAGCTCCAGTTTTTGAGGAAACCAGAAGTAACCAGAATGTAAACTACATTGTCAAGAAGAGTAGTTTAGAGGGACAAAAGTCTTTGCTTGTTTCATTTTTGCATGCAAGAATATTAAATGTAAAGAATTTTCTCTCTGTTGGGTGATTTTTAAAATTTCTATTAATGATTTTCCACAATTTTTTTCACAGAAAATTTATGAAACAAATTGAAAACCAATTTTTTTTCTTGTTCGGAGAACAAAGAACAAAATTGCTCCAGAATGCCCAAATTGAGTTGCTCACAATAGTTTTTGAGAGGTATGAAAATGGTACCTTTTCACCACTGCTGAGTCAATTTCTCCCCATCTCTGTATTAAAGCAAAGCATAAAAGAGTCTATTATGTCAGAGTAATTTACGCAGCACAGCAGCAGTTGGATGGAGTCAGTGGAATGGAGAACGAAGAGACATCAGAGACGATGGCAAAACTATATACAAAGTTTTACTGTACAAGACAAACAGACTTGCATACAATGGACACAGGACTTGACTTCTCAGCAGACAGCAGAACAGAACTAAACTGATGCAATCAGTAATGCACACACACTTGTGTCTGGACTCTCCCCAGTTCCAGCCACACATCAAGGTCATCACAGCTTCTCAGTAATTAACTCTTTCCAGACTATAGTACACGCTGGATGATGCAATCAGTATGCAATACAAACCAAGACACAAATTACATTTAAACACTATCAATACACAAATCCCACATTAACATATTATACCTAACATTGAATGTAGGTTAATAACAGGCATATCACATAGCCGTGGGGGGGGGGGGGGGATTGAAACTTTATTTTTAGTGAATCATGAAGAGTAGGTCCATAACACAAAACAATTTAAATTATATGGTTCATTCTATATTTTTATATAGATTTAATTAAATAAAAATTGTTTTTTACTGACAAAAATTCAAATCTTAAAAAACTGAAAATGACTCTTAATTGATAATTTATAGTTACAAAGGAATACCACAACATCTATTGGAAACACTTGAAAACTGTGTCAATACAGTTTTTATCCTTTAATATTCCATTGGTCTTGGTGAAGTTGCCTGAATGTTGGTTTTACAAGTCTGCCTTGAACAGATGGAAGGAATCCTCACTTCTCCACGCATAGACTCCACCACTGATCTTGCTGTATCAAAGATCTCCTGAAATTCTTTCACAGATTCTTTGCACATCTCACTGGCTTTTTCTAAGAGACTGTCGATATGTTGCAGACTTCAGAAAATGTCCATATCTACTCTTTCTAATGTTTTACTAAGCTGAAGGGATGATGACAGTAGCTTTCTTAGAATGTGTATGGTTACCACAAATTTAACATTCAGAACAACTAAAAGAAATTATTCAGCTTGGAAAGAAGTCTCACTGTTGCACAGAGGACTCTCTTTTAGTTCTTCAAGTGTTCTCACAACCACACTGTAAAGTTCAACAAAACATAAAACTGCATCATGTTGCTCAACTCAATGAGCAAAGCGGCAACAGGTTGTTTGCTCTTGATTCAGGAAAACAGTCCTTTATATTTTTCTTCAACAGTTCCTGTCTGATGGTTGATGCTCTGAAGAAATTGCAGATGGATGATATTTTCCCCTGGCAGTTTCTCACAGTTAAAATGCTGCAAGTCTTTGCCAAGGCTAGATTTAGTGAATGAGCACTGTAGTGGATGTAGACAGTAGGCTAGAGCAAATTTTTCATTATTTCGTTAAATTCGTTAAAAATTCATTTCGTAAGCAATTTTGAATTAATATTGCTCTAGCAATACTGCCCTTACAAATATTACGAATTTGAATAATAAAAGTACCTTTTTTCGTTTGTTTCTGATGTCTTCGGATGAAGCTGTAGCCCCTCTGAGAGGAGAAGCCATGTTGGCATGCCTCTCAGTCAATCAGAGCGGAAGAGGGAGGGAGGGAGAGGCATGGACATCGATCTGCTAGCATTTTAAAAAAAATGTTGCTTCAAAAATCCCCAAAAATCAGTGGATGGGTCAAACATTATGAAACTTGATAGGCAAAGAGTACTTAATTTTTGCTTCCATTCTGGCAAATTTCATCATAATAGCTTTCAAAATGCAGGAGAAGGAAGCCTCTGAATATTGACCATTAATGAAGCAATTCGCCATAACGAGAGAAAAAACTCCATTTCCCAGAAGCCTTAGCAAGCCAATCAAAGTGGAAGGAAGAAGGACAGGGAGGCGTGGCTATCGATCTGCTAACATTTTAAAAAAATGTTGCTTCAGAAATCCCCAAAAATCAGTGGATGGGTCAAACATTATGAAACTAGATAGGCTAAGAGTACTTAATTTTTGCTTCCATTCTGGCAAATTTCATCATAATAGCTTTCAAAATGCAGGAGAAGGAAGCCTCTGAATATTGACCATTTATAAAAGCATTGGGCTGAAGCAAACGTTTCTCCAATAGTACTATGCCCACTTGCAAACTACAATTCCCAGGTGTTCCAGGCCCTCTCTCCTCTTAACATTCCCCACCCCCTTTTGTCCTCACTTAGAATCATAGCGTCATTGAACAGTAGAGTTGGAAGAGACCTCGTGGGCCATCCAGCCCAACCCCTTCTGCCAGGCAGGAAGACACCATCCAATCCCTCCCAACAGATGGCCATCCAGCCTCTGCTTAAAAGCCTCCAAAGAAGAAACCTCCACCACAGCCCGGGGAGAGAGTTCCACAGCTGAACAGCTCACAGTGAGGAAGTTCTTCCTAATGTTCCGGTTGAAATCTCCTTTCCTGTAGTTTAAAGCCATTGTCCTAGTCTGCAGGGCAGCAGAAAACAAGCTTGCTCCCTCCTCTCTATGACTTCCCCTCACATATTATACATCATGTCTCCTCTCAGCCTTCTTTTCTGCAGGCTAAACATGCCCAGTTCTTCAAGCCACTCCTTATAGGGCTTGTTCTCCAGACCCTAGATCATTTTAGTTGCCCTCCTCTGACCATCTTGACCAAACTTTCATACAGTATGTGAATTCTTGGAAGGTATGAGAAGTTTAGAGAGAAGGAGGGAGGAAGAGGTTTGAATTTTGGACTCCAATTGTGGCATGATTCCCCACTCTGCCACCCACTTGGGCAAGTCACACACTCTCAGCCCAGAAAAGCCAATGGAACAGGAAATAGCACTTTCAAACCAGGAACTAATTTCCTTATTCAGAGGCTGATGGCCATCTGTCAGGAAGGATTTGATGGTGTACTATGATTTCTGTTCCTGGGTGATAAATGTCATTTCCTTATTGGTTCTGTCATAGAAACATGGCAAAATCTATGACACTGCCTGAACTTTGTGCAAGCGACATGGATGGAACATATTATGGTTTGGTCCACCAATTTAACAAAGTTTCAGCCACAAAAACAAAGTTTCTGAAGTAGAACAATGACTTTCACAGTAAAGACAACCCAATGAAACAGGAAATAAGACTTTCAAACCAGGAACAGATTTCTGCAATTATTAAAAAATGGTTTATTATAAAAGCTATGAAAATTCTCCAAAAATCAGAGGATAAGGGAAACGTTCCAAATTTTGGTGAGCTATCAGTGTTAAATGTGTTCTACCACTGTACCAAGTTTGAAGAAGATCACTCAAAAAATGAGGGCGGGAGAGTCCTGTAAAATCTCCCCTCGTGCTGTTTTTTTTTGGCCACTGCGCATGCGCGTCCGCCATTAACGAATTAATTTAGAAAATAACGAATTTTCATTAATTTCGAATTTTTTGGGGGGCAAAATTCGGAAATGACATCAGAAACAAAACGCTGGTGCCCCCTACTTTTGAAACGAGTTTAGAATCAATTTTTTCATGGATCGCTCAAGCCTAGTAGACAGCCATTGGGTATTTCTGTGACCAAACTGTATGTGCTCCACTTATATGACCATTCATATTAGCAGCTCCATCATAACTCTGCCCACACAAATATTGCAAGTTCAGCACATTTTTTTCCAGGATTTTCAAAATACAGTAGAGTCTCACTTATCCAACACTCGCTTATCCAACGTTCTGGGTTATCCAACGCATTTTTGGAGTCAATGTTTTCATAATATCGTGATATTTTGGTGCTAAATTCATAAATACAGTAATTACTACATAGCATTACTTCGTATTGAACTACTTTTTCTGCCAAATTTGTTGTCTAACATGATGTTTTGGTGCTTCATTTGTAAAATCATAACCTAATTTGATGTTTAATAGGCTTTCCTTAATGCCTCCTTATTATCCAACATATTCACTTATCCAACATTCTGCCGGCCCGTTTATGTTGGATAAGTGAGACTCTACTGTAACATCTGGAAGTCTACCACCTGCCATATCACTTATCTTCACAAAGCCTGTAAAGTCTTCTCTTTTTCCATCAACTTCAACATAAACGTACCTTACTGCAAGTGAGAACTGTTCTGAGATACTTGCATCCAAAGTTTCATCTGCCAAAACAGAGAAATATTGTGATGCATTCCATCTTTCAACAATGTTTGGACTATTTCTACTGGTGTACTGTGCGCCTAATGCACCAGTGGACAGCCTATCACAGCTGCTGGAGGTTGTGTCGGAGTGGGCTTTGAGGTTCCCCAGGCTTATTGTTTTGGGGGATTTCAATGTCCACACTGATGCAGGCTCCTTTTCCTCAGCAGCTGAAGACCTGGTGTCGACCATGGCAACACTAGGACTCTCACTTTATAATATTGGGCCTACACATCAGGCTGGTCACACACTAGATTTGATCTTCGGAGTTGGAATCCAAGTGACACTAACCTCTGTTCTGGAGGTTCCATGGTCGGACCACTGCGCCCTAGGAATCTGTAAAGAGCATACCACCCCACCCAGTCTGGGTGCCGAACCTATCTGGGTTCGCCCGAAGAGACTTATGGAACCGGTCAGGTTCCTGAATGCTCTGAAGGCCATGGAACCTTTCAGCGACTCACTAGAGGTGCAAGTGGATACTTGGAACACCAGTTTATCCAATGCACTCGATGAGATCGCCCCTAGACGCCCGCTCCGACCCCGCAAGAATCGGTCTCCTTGGTTTACTGAGGAGCTCCGAGCGATGAAACGGGAGAAGAGACGGCTAGAGGTCGTGTGGCGGGAATGCCGTGACGAGGAATCGCAATCAGCTTATAAGATTTTCAGAGAGTCTTATGAGCAGGCTATCACCGAGGCAAAAAATTCTTATTATGCTTCCTTGATAGCGTCTGCGAGCTCACATCCAGCACAATTATTTAAGATTATTAGATCACTGACAACAATTCCTTCTGTCCAAAACAATAATGAGCTGGCCCCTTCTGCTGAGGTTTTCCAGAGCTATTTCGCAGACAAGATCTCGCTGCTCCGCGGGAACTCCCTGCCACGATTGATACAGTAGTTGAACTTGAGACCCTGTGGCCACTCGCTGGGCCCATCCTTGACCGGTTTACCCCGCTGGATGCAGAGGCTGTCGATAGGATCATGACTGCAACTAGGCTGACCACCTGCTCCCTCGATCCGTGTCCCTCCTGGTGAAGTACTCCATCAAAAAAGGACTCGTCGTCACAGTGGATGATGAAGCAGCCGCTGCTCCTCCTGTGGCCGGAATCGAGCATACCCTCACAAAGCCAGAAGCTGGGAAGTTAAATAGCCTCTGTGTCTGTCTCTGTGTGTGTTTGTCTAATAGCATTGAATGTTTGCCATATATGTACATTGTGATCCGCCCTGAGTCCCCTTCGGGGTGAGAAGGACGGAATATAAATACTGTAAATAATAAATAAATAAAAAACCTCTGTTGAATATAATAAATAGCTCCCTTGAGCAAGGAGTTTTTCCAGAGGGTATAAAAGAGGCGATGGTATCTCCGCTGCTGAAGAAACCAGACTTAGATCGTTCGGTTCCCTCTAGCTACCGCCCAGTCTCGAATCTTCTGTTTCTGGGCAAGGTGGTTGAGAGGGCAGCAGTGGAACAGTTGCAGCAGTTCCTCAATGGCACAGCCAGATTTGATCCCTTCCAGTCCGGCTTCCGTAGCGGGCACAGGACTGAGACTGTGCTAGTTGCCATCACAGATCAGCTTTGCTCGTGTTATTGGATCTCACAGCAGCATTTGATACGGTCGATCACAATCAATTGACCCACCGCCTAGCCATGACGGGAGTTAGGGGGATACACCTTAAATGGGTGTCCTCCTTCCTCCAGAATCGTGGACAGCGGGTGGTGAGGGGAGGGATGGTTTCTGAGTGGTCTCCGCTAACTTGTGGGGTCCCACAGGGAGCTATTCTCTCTCCTCTATTATTTAACATCTATATGCGACCACTTGCCCGACTGGTGCGGAGCTTTGGGCTTGAGTGCCACCAGTACACTGATGACACTCAGCTCATTCTGAGGATGGAGGGCCGGCCGGACTACGTACTCGATAGTTTCCATAAGTGCCTTGAGGCCGTTACTGGATGGTTGCGTGCCAGCAGGTTGAGGATGAACCCAGCGAAGACGGAGATCCTTTGGCTGGGCCGTCTGGGTGGGAGGGAGATCCAGCTGCCTATCCTGGATGGCGAGACACTACATCCGTCATCTTCTGTAAAAAGTCTTGGTGTCTTATTGGACCCTATGTTCACAATGGAGGCCCAGGTCTCTGCTGTGAGCAGATCTGCGTTTTTCCATCTACGTCAGGCTAGGCGTCTGGCTCCCTACCTATCTAGGAACGATCTGGCTACGGTGATCCAGGCGACGGTCATCTCGAGACTCGACTACTGTAACGCCCTCTACATTGGCCTTCCTCTGTCAGTGATCCGGAAACTGAAGCTGGTGCAAAATGCAGCGGCTCATCTTCTCGCCGAGGTGCCAGCGAGGTGGAGTATCACCTCAATTCTACAACAGCTGCACTGGCTACCGATTGAGTACCGGATTACTTTCAAGATACTGGTACTAACCTTTAAGGCCTTATATGGTTTGGGGCTGGCGTACCTGAGGGCCCGCTTATCCCCCTACCAACCCCAGAGATTACTTCGGTCCGAAGACCAAAATTTGCTTGAAGTCCCTAACATACGGACTTATCATTTGTCTTCTACTAGGCAGAGAGCCTTCTCGATTGTAGCCCCTCATTTATGGAATGCCTTGCCAGTTGAAACTCAAACTATCAGAGACCTACTTGCCTTTCGGAAAGCCTGCAAAACCTTTCTCTTCCGACAAGCTTTCGATGGGTGAAAAACTCGGAGCTATGTCTGTTTTTATTGTTATTTTAAAGCTAATTGTATTGTTTTAATCTATTTCTGTAAACCGCTCCGAGCCAAACTGGGAGTAGCGGTATACAAGTGTAATAAATAAATAAATAATAAAATATTTTGTTACCACAAATGTTTATTAGTTCATTTTGTGTTTGGGGACTAATATATTGGGCATTCATAGCTGCAGTTTTGAGATGCAGTGTCTCCTGATCTGACGCAAAATCTCAACAAGACCCTTGTGTATAAGTCCTGAATCATTGCTCCCTCTTAAAGGCAGTTCTTGTCAGCCACAAAGAACAATAGTTTCCACAATTAGCAGAAGTTTATTTCTATTTTCTGTTTTTATTTTCTTCTGCTCTCTTCTTATTTCCTTTATGGTGATGATGGGTTACCTCAGGCTGTTTTCCACTGTGAATTAGCTAGAAGTTTTCAGCCAATCACAAGTTGTTCTGATGGTACTGTTTTTGGTGTACATTGAAGACTTCTATTATATCTTTCCATCTCACAAATGATTTAACAACCAATGCACCAAGCTGTTGATGACCACCTTTACCCCAACTTCTCCTCCAAACACCACACAGTATTTACAGGGTGCACCTTGTACATGAAATAAGTAGGCTAACTAGGAAAATCTGCTGAACCATTTGAGTTGAAAACTTAGGTGTCTCGTCTTATCTATAGGAAATACATATACTGGCAATGGAGCCTGTGGATTTTGCACTGATTGACCTTTCAATTGGTCATCAGAAACAGTCTTGTTCATATAAAGTCCAAGATCTAACAATGTCACAGCTTCTTGTCTTTGCTCCTGTTCCATGGTTTCTTTGGCAGGGCTTGGATTAGATGAACCAGTGATAGACACTGCAGTTTCCACAATTTTCTCACCTGGTGTGCATGTTCTCGTGTCTTTATCAGTATCACCTGTTTCAAGGTTCTCAACCTGCTGTTTTCTTGGTCTTCATTAATTGGCTTTTCTTTTTTGCCATGAACTAAAAAATGTTCAATTGCTTTGGTAGATGTTTAGGCATTTTCTTGAGTTAGGTGGATGACAGGAAACACTAATAGCAACTAACAGGGCTTTAAGTCTCAGAACAGCAACTTAAGCTAGCAAATTGCAAAGTAAAGAATGACCCACAGCTGCTTTGAAGAAGGTAGACATAAGAGAACTCTGAAAGGGGAAAGAGAACAAGAACAGTGAAGTTACTAATTTCATGTTTTTTAATATAATTTCAAAAAAAGTAAAAATAAATGAAACCAAATAATAAAATCTGTAACTGTGTTCTAATTTCACAAGAAGTTAATTAGAATAAGGGATACAGAATTTTGAAACACTGCTTGTGTGTGTGTGTGTTTGTGTTCACTTTAAATTGGCATATCTAAAAATCAAGATGAATGACCCATACATATTATCAAATTTTTAGAAACTACATAAAATACCTTTAGTATGGTACATAATTATTCAAATAATACTTGATAATTTAGAAGAAAGTAAAGTATAAACATTTCAAGCAAGCACAAAGTATCATCTATATAAATAAAAATGTAAATGTTTGTTTGTTCATGACATCATATCTCCCAAACTATTTCACCGATTGCTATGAAATTTTGACACAACACAGCAATCAAACTGGCAAGTGTTTTTATGTATTCACATACTTACTATTGTACAGATGCCACACCTGAGACAGGTAAAACATGCTTAGTTTCGAAAATGGCACTGTCTTCTAGATGTCCAAGCAATACACGCTATACTACATACGACTGTTGAGGTTCAAAAACTTAAATCTCCCATGCTCAGTGCTTGGTTCTCATCCTCATGCCCTCCATCCCCAGTTCCCTTCACCCTGGCCCTGCCTCTGAGAAAAAGATACCTGTTTTGCTGGCCTCCCGTCTTCCAAGAGACGAGCCACCTGGTGGCCAGGGCCAGAGCCGCCATTATGGTTCTATGGCCTGGATGCCCCCACTGAACCTGCTTCTATGCCTCCCTCCAGAACAGAACTGGGAGAATAAGAGCAGGAAAAAAGTGACAGGGCAAGTAGGGAAATCCAGGCTGGGGAGAGGGGCAGGGCATGGAGCCAGGAGAGGAAGCGAAGGAGGCAGACAAGGAGGTAGGCCCAGCCCAAGTCCTGGGCTCCTGTAGCCTCACGCTCTGTCTGGAATTGACCAGCACTGCCTCACTCCCACCTCCTGCCTCTCTCTAGAGCAGAACCGGGAGAAGAATAGCAGGAAAAAGACAGCAAGACAGGAAGCAGGTACAGAAATCCAGGCTGGGGAGAGGGGCAGGGCAGTAACTTGTTATTACTGTCATTATTGTATACACCAGTACTATTATAGATGATGATGATGATTATGATGTTGATTAAGGCCAGTGTTATTATTATCACAATTATTACTATTACTATTACTGTTGTTATTATTTGAAACACAAGATGAGTCCACAGCAGACACTCTGCTGGCTGTTGTATTGGATTACACGTCGGACACTTCCCAAGTGTCTACGACTGTGTGATGTATCAGCGAATAATGCGTGAAGATCCCAGTAAGGTGGCCTTCTGCAGCTGGCAGGTAGTAATTTTGTCAGCACCAATTGTGTTTAGGTGCAGGCCAAGGTCTTTAGGCACTGCACCCAGTGTGCCGATCACCACTGGGACCACCTTGACTGGCTTGTGCCAGAGTCTTTGCAATTCGATCTTTAAATCCTCATATCGTGTCAGCTTTTCCAGTTGTTTTTATTTTTCAATCCTGCTGTCCCCTGGGATTGTAACGTTGACAATCCATACTTTGTTTTTTAACACGATTGTGAGGTCAGGATTATTGTGCTCCAAAACTCTTGTCTGTCTGAATTCGGAAGTCCCAGAGTAGTTTGACATGTTCATTCTCCGTAATTTTTTTCCGGCTTGTGATCCCACCAGTTCTTGGTCGCAGGCAGATGGTATTTGTTGCACAAGTTCCAATGAATCATCTGAGCAAAGGTGTTATGCCTCTGCTTGTAGTCTGTCTGTTCAATCTTCTTGCAGCAGCTGAGGATGTGATCTATAGTTTCATCTGCTTCTTTGCAGAGTCTACATTTGGGATCTGTCGTCGACTTTTCAATTTTGGCTTTGATGGCATTGGTTCTAATGGCTTGCTCTTGGGCTGCCAGAATCAGGCCCTCCATCTCCTTTTTCAAAGTTCCATTGGTGAGCCACAGCCATGTTTTTTTCTTTGTCAATTTGGCTCTCTATTTTTCCCAGGAACTGTCCATGGAGAGCCTTCTTTTGCTAGTTTTCTCTTCTGCTCTGGATTGTGCTTTTATGATATTCACTCTTGGAGCCCTTGAAGCAGTTTACTACTGTTCTTCCCTCAATGTTGGTTCTTTACTGCCTTTCACATAATCTGCTAGGGCATGTTTCTCTTCTTCTACCGTTTGTTTCACTTGCAGAAGCCCTCTGCCTCCTGATTTTCTGGGCAGGTAAAGTCTGTCGACATCACTATGCGGGCGTAATGAGTAGTGGGTTGTCATCAGTTTTCTTGCTTTTCTGTCCAGATCATCTAGCTCTGCTTCTGTCCAGTTCACAATTCCAGCAGTGTATCTAATGACGGCTATGGCCCAGGTGTTGATAGCCTTGATCGTGTTTCTGCCATTTAATTTGCTCTTCAAAATCTTTCTGACTCTTTGGATATATTCTTTGCTGACCACATTTTTCACATGCCTATGCTTGATATTGTCCAACTGTAGTATGCCCAGATATTTATAGGCTTCCGGCTGATTGCATTTTATGGTTTGTCCATTTGGCATCTCTATCACCCTCCATCAGGTGCCACCTTGTCATTGGCGGTGGGTTTAACTGCTTCTATGATGTTGAGAGCTGTGCTGGCGGTAGTGTAAACTATCAGCAGGTTCAACCAAGTCAGAGTGGTCTCAACTGAGAAGTAGAACTAAATGCACCTAACCCATTCAAATATGGTGAAACAAACTCTAAAGAAGTCTATACTGGCTCGGTTGTCGCCCAGGATAATAAGGACCATGGCGAGTGCTACTCCTGGGCACCCGTCGACAAGTGGACTACAGGAACCAGGACCCATTGCTGAGCAACCAGGGCATGGGCCTGTAGGGCAACTAGAAGCAAAACAACTACAGAAGCAGCAGGAATTCTCAATGACACAGAACCTAACTGTTGTTGATGTTGTTGTTGTTGTTGTTGTTATTGTTATTGCTATTATTGTTATTATTGTATTGTATGACACAGCAAACAAGATAGATATGCTGGATTTCATATCACAAAATCACAAGTTGAACACTTCCCAAGTGTCTAGGACTGTGTGATGTATTTTTGGATGATGTGCGCAGATGTTGTTGTTGTTGTTGTTGTTGTTATTTTATTTAGACTAGGATTATTATTATTATGACATTGTCAGGGATTCCCCTTCTTCAGAAAAGGAAGGGGAGCAGGAAAGTGTTGAGGAATCTGAGGGTGAGTTGGCATGTGAGGAAGAGACTTTGCTAGTACCCTCATTCCAGGAGAGGTGAAAGGAAACAGAGCAGAGACGTCGTTCAGCTAGATTAGCTGCCAGAAATGCAGCTGAGTAATTAGGAACTGCCCTGAGGACCCAGGGCTATAAAAGCAGAAGCAGGTGCAGCCAGCTCTTGCTGGTAACAAACTAATGCCTTCACTCTCTGTGCCTGCTCCTAGTCTGCATCTGGATTTATGCCTGTTTCTTTGTCTGAAGTAAGACTTCCTGGCTTTCTTTTGCATTATTTCACTGAGTGTACTGTACTTTATGTTTTGCTGAAGTAAAGCAGTTTTCATTTACTTACCACAGTGTCTTAAGGCTGCTCTTGAAAGACAAAACAGGACAGACATAGACTAATATCTATATAAATGGAACAACAAAAATAGTATACCCACAAGCACTGTGAAATCAGATATAATAGAAACCTGCTCTTTCTCTTTCCTTTCTTTTCAATTTCACCAGACTGGGCCACAGAAATATGTGGCCAGGTACAGCTAGTAGTTGTTATATATCTGGAAACATAAATTGTATTTAAACTTAAGTTTTGCTTATAGAGTTTTTTGGGATTACAATCCCTCAAATGGATGAGGCTTGGCATAAGACAAAAGCAGAGTCCTGAAAGACACTGCCAGGATATTCCCCATAATTAAAATAAGTAATATAATGTGGATTTATATTTAATGTGTATCATGCTCTATGGCTGAGAGTGACTGCTTAACATCTATGCCTTTCAGAGGGTTAGACTATGAGCCTGACAAGCAGGACCTGGCAACTCCTTTCAAATACTGTAGGAAATGGCACTCCTTGTGGCAACAAAACAAACAGCCTTTTCTAGGAAGGTCCCAACATGAGGTCCCTAGCATGAGGTGAAAATATACCTCTGAAGGGCACAGCCAGGATATCCACCTCAAACCAGGCAGTCAAAAGATTTATACTTCCAATAGTGTGTCTATTCCTTGCTCTGAAGCCAAGAGAGTATGACTTCACAGCTTCCAGAACAGACCAGATTCGATGCCTTCTAGTTTGTCAGGCCATGAGTCTGACCAGGCAGAGCCTGGAGCACCTCTCAGATACAGGGAAGACCACGTGGCCTTCTCCAGAATGACTCCAGACTGCGGCAACAACAGCCCAAAGTCAGGATGCATTGCACTTTTGGCTCATGTTCAACTTGTTGTCCGC
Source organism: Anolis carolinensis (assembly GCF_035594765.1). Classification (NCBI taxonomy): domain Eukaryota; kingdom Metazoa; phylum Chordata; class Lepidosauria; order Squamata; family Anolidae; genus Anolis; species Anolis carolinensis. The sequence goes on along the minus strand of NC_085842.1, from coordinate 95,904,309 downwards.
TAAGACTCCAATAATTTTTTGACATGGAGTGTTGTTGAGCCAGGCATCACCCATCCTGTATCTGTGCATTTCATTTTTTCTACCTAAGCATAGTATTCTACATTTCTCCTTGTTGAGATTCATTTTCTTAGTTTTCGCCCAGCTTTCTAATCTGTTATGGTCATTTTGAATTATGATCCTGTCTTCCAGGACCTATCCCTCATAATTTGGTGTCGTCTGCAAACTTGATAAGCACACCCTCTAAACCTTCATCTAAGTCATTAATAAAGATGTTGGACAGCACCAGGCCAAGAAAGAACTCTGCGGCACTCCACTAGTCACTTTTTTCCAGAATAAAGAGGAGCACCCTTTGGGTTCAATCGCTTCACCAATTACAAATCCACCTAATAGTAGCATTATCTAGCTCACATTTTACTAGTTTGTTTGCAAGAAGATCATGGGGGTCCTTGTCAAAGGCCTTACTAATGCTACATCCAGAGCATTCCCTGCATCTACCATGCTTGTAATGATTGGAAAAATATTTATTTTTGAGAAATCCATGTTAACTTTTAGTAATCACAGCATTCTTTTTTAAAAAATGATTACAGGTTGCCTCCTTAATGATCTGCTCCAGAATATTTCATAGTATTGATGTAAGGCTGACTAGACAATAATTTTTGGGTCCTCTTTTTCCTTTCTTGAAGATGGGCATATTGTTTGTCTTCTTCCAGGCTGCTGGGACGTCTTCTGTTTTCCAATAATTCTCAAAAGATTATTGTCAGTGGTTCTGAAAATACTTCTGCTACTTCCTTCAATACCCTTGGATGTAGTTCAGCTGGCCCTGAAACTTGAGTGTTATAATATAGACCTAGACTCAGACTCTAACTTGTGGACATACAAATTCAAAAGCTCAAGGGTCCACATTTTTATACCCGGTATGCCTAATGGACCAAAACAGGTCTTAAATGCTAAGCAGATGAATGAAAAATAAACCAGAAACTAATCAGAAGTCATTGTCTTAGGGCCTCATCACACTTGAGCATTTAATCCGGTTTCTGCCTCCTGCAGAATTCTGGGTTTGTAGTTTGGTGAGGCCCAGGACCTGTCGGGCTGAGATGTTTAAAGGCCTCTCCCTAAAGTGGGTTTAAAGTAGATCCAAACTCTAGTGTGATGAAGCTCTTAAACTTGCAACTGTCTTGTCCAAGCATATGCCAGTTAACAAAGTCTCAGAAAAAGAAGCTTGTTTTTACAAAATAGTTTCTACACTCAGCCATTCTTCGTACCCTCCCTTTCCTCTGCTTAGTTGGAATTTTTTAAAAAAACATCCGTATTGGGAGGTTGGTGAAGGAGAAAAACAGATTTTCAGTACTGGGCTGCCACAGCAGGCCTTGCAGTTAACTATGCAATAAAGCTTGAGCTAGGAAAGGATATGGTTCTACTTTAGCTGACCTAATGTTATTTGTGTGTGCATGCTTACTATAGTCAAGGTAAACAGCAGCTGCTCCCAGCATTCTTTGTGTAAACAGTAAAAAAGACAGGTAAGCTTTTCTTACTAGCTAGTCCAACATTTTAGCTACCAAAATGGAAATTATAAAAAAGCACAATTAAGTGAAACAGAAGGTTCCCAATGTTTTTATTTATTGATCTAAGATTTCTCTGACTTGATTGTTTCATTTTAAATGGGCACATCATTATTTCTCAATAAAAGATAAATTGAAAGATGTTTAAAAATTGGTTGCATATGAACCTATGTCTATTCTTTCTATGTTGTTTCTACCTCTGGTATAATATTTTCAGTCGAAGAAACTATTCTTAAGAACACATCCACTTTATTAAATGAGATACACCTATATTAGCACAAGACTGCTTGCAATTTTTCCTATGTTACTGTATTCAATTTCAAGATACTAGTTCAGCCAAAGTATCTTTAAAGAATGTTTCTTTTCTTGAATAAGTTACCAAGGGCCCTCTAGAGAAGAAGATCAACTAAAATTCATCAGTATCAAGGACAACATTCAGAATCTCTTTAAGCAAGCTATAATTCAATGCATTTTCCTAAACACTGATCCTAGTGATATAGCTAACTCAACCATTGCTCAGAACACTGATGGAAAGAAATGAACAACTGAAGCTAAACAGTAACTCCACTGGGAGTATGGGTAATACTTTCACAAAGCTATTATATTCTCTTTTTATATGGGATAAGCCAAGAAGTTAAGGCTACAATTTAGATCAAAATACAGCGGGTATCCACTAGGGTTTGATTCCAGCTCAACCCCCCCCCCCCCCATGGATACCAAAATTCATGGATGCTCAAGTCCCATTATATACAGTGGGTTTGTAAAATAGTGTCCCTTATAAAAACTGAAAAATCAAATTTTTAGTTTTTGAATTTCTTCTCACATATTTTCAAGTTGTGGGTGCTAGAATCCATAGTTGCAGAATTCATGCAAGGAAATTTCACTGGAAATGCTGAGTAAACCACCATAATATTGTGCTGTAAATCAGATGATAAAAGTGAAATATAGGTATTGAATACCAAAGCTATTCTCAAAGTTAAAAGCCATTGCTCAATTTCAGCTGTCACTTTTGAAAACATATGATTCTGACAGTATGTCCTAGAAGATCTAGGATGAAATAGTTGTCTTCTCTAAAAGTCATCCATGAGGTCAAATAAAGTTCTAATCTTGGCTGGGTTTAATTTTTGGGCCTTCTTACTAATCATATTCCACTTCATCCCTCTCATTGGAGTTCTCATCTCAGAGAGAAGCAAAATCTCAGAGAGTGGGACAATGAAGTAGGATCTAAATCGAAGAAAGAATCAAATATTCTCAACCGTCAAACTGGCCCCTGACAGTTGAACCTGATGATAAATTTAGTTTAACCTCCACCTATCTCTGTCTCTGTCTCTGTCTCTGTCTCTCCCTCCCTCCCTCCCTCCCTCCCTCCCTCCCTCCCTCCCTCCCTCCCTCATGCTGCTTGTAGTTGGGAAGGATTTTCAACAAATTGAGGGGGGGGAACTTTGCAGAGGTTTCATCCTGATTTTACCAAAATGGAAAGACTTTGCACATACCAGATGATCTGGACTTGAATCTCTGCTTCCCCCATGCCCCATGACTGTGTCTGTAAAAGATGCCGTTAATGATGCAAGGGACTGCCTATAACTTTCTTAAAATTCCCTCTCAACAGCATCACCTGCTTCAATTCAGCTTTTATATGCGTATTGCAAAGAAGGTTCAATAAAAGAATGGTACCCTGAGAAAAAAATGAAAATTATGTGAGATAGGCTTTTCATAATATTAACGCATTTTGTAGGACTTGCTAGGGTCACCTGAGTCAAAATTTGCAAATTTTAATATGCTGTGAGATTAATTCTAGTAATTAATGACTCATTTCCTACACAGGCTTAATCTTCATATAGATAAAAAAGTGAAAGAGAAATGCATCAAACCATTATTTGAAAGGAAATATTAATGCTTATTTTTCTTCAATTAGTGTTGGCTCACTGTATCCATGGATTCTGTACCCACGGATTAAACCATTTTATAAAAGCGACATAATTTTACAACAGGTCTGCACAATCTATGGCTTTTCCAGTGTTTTAGACATCAGCCAGAAGCGGTCCAACCGCCAGGCAATCTAGACATTTGCCTGTGGCGCCATCATCCTGAGGGCGCCATTGAGGCCCCCAGGAGGGTGGCACCACCCCCCGCCACCTTTGGGACAGGCCTTCCTGCTGTGTCCTGGGCCTTGCCGCTGTGGCCTGGGCCATGTCGCCATGCAGCCCATGCACCCCGCATGGCCTGGCCCTGCCTCCCAGCCCATGTGTCCTGGCCACGCCTCCTGGCCCATGTGGCCTGGCCACACCTCCCGCGTGGTCTGGCCACACCTCCTGGCCCATGTGGCCTGGCCACGCTTCCCGGCCCATGCAGCCTGACCATGCCTCCCGGCCCATGCAGCCTGGGCCTTCCCGCTGTGGCCTGGCCCTTGCTGCCATGCGGCCCGCGCAGCCTGGCCTCAACATGCGCCCCGTGGCCCCTCCCCCATGCCACGCGACCCTGCCCCCCGCACCATGGGGGGGGGACAAAAATTACCCTTGCCTACTACATTAAAATACCTAAGAACGGCTCTGACTTCAGCTTCCAGAATTTCTGACCATTAGACAAACTGGGTTGGGTTTCTGGGAGTTGTAGTCCCAAACATCTGGAGGGTCACAGGTTGTGCACCCTGGAGAACCCATATATTTTTGTATCCATGGAGGTCTAGGAACTAAACTCTAGCAGAAGCCAGAGACCCATTGTGCACAGATAAGGAAATGGTTTCACTCCATGAGGCAATATTTTCATTTTTTGTGACAGCTTGTCTATGCTTTGAACTTCTGTGGCCATCTAAGGACACATCTATACAAGTCAAATGAGTCAGTATGGGGTGAATGGACTTTTTGGCATCCACATGATACAGAGTGTTAATTCACCTTAATGTAGTCATGTCTCACATTAAAAAAGGCACTAGATGCTTTGGAGTTCTGAAGTTCACCTGCACTTTGTATCAGTGTGAACCATTGAACCACTTCCTATTTATCGCAGTCATCCTGCTTTCCTCAAACTCAGCCAGCTTAGTGACAGGGAATGTTGCCCTGGTCAGTTTAGCCTTAGCAGTGACCACTGACCATAAAACTGGTGGTGGTCATTGCTCTTCACTTATAGTGACATTAGCCAGAGTGACAAAGTGATTAGAGAATAGAAGGAGGAGGAGAGGGAGTGATTCCTCCTCCCCCAATCTCATATTGCTTTGTTCCTCTGGCTAGCAGCATTTCTACAGGTGCTGAGCAACTACCACCATTTTCATGTTTGGTGGTTGCTATTAAGGCCAGATTGACAGGAAGAAGATAAAGCTGGCAGTCCAGCACCACCAAAGCAGTTCTGGAACTGCTGGGTCATGCAAATACCAGCCAGCCAGTGGACCAGCTCAATGCTCCACAGTGTTGAATCCTACCTGCTTCTGATCCACCAGTCCCCAACCTTGGCAGACTTAGGCACATTTGGATCAGCATCGCCATTTCTGGCATGTATAGATTGCCCCTAAGGGTTGGGAGAGGCCTTTTAAGGATTTAAAGCTTAAATCTAGTATTGAATCATGCTTGGAAATATATTGGTAACTAACACAAATGAGGCAGTGGAATTGTTACTAGTGTAACAATTTCCATTTGTATGGAATTGCTGTTCATTTTGTGTAGTTTCATTCGTTTTGTCCCATTTTTGTATTTTGTATTAATGAAAATGGGGCACCTATAAGGACAATTTTTTTGTCTCAGTAATGAAAATAATGAAAAATTTTGTGCCATAAGCGGCAATGCTTCAGAGGCTCGCTCTCCACTCAAATTTAGGGCTAGAGGGCTGAAAATCTCCATACACAGAGGGGATATCAACCACTTTTAGCCCACCAACTTTTAAAATATTTGTGTCTTCCCCCGATTTGTAGCGAAAGAGCAGCAGTGAGATAAACAGACAAGGAAGCCCAACAAGAAGTATTTCCTTTTAAAATTATTTATTTTAAAAAAATAAATAACCCATAGGAGGGAGGGAGGGGGGAAGAAGGGGGTATAAAACTAAGAGTAAAGAACCCCCCCACCCACACACACACACACATGCTCCCCAACCAAATCCACTTGAAAAATCCCAGCCCCTTTCCTGATATTGTTTTTTTAAAAAAATTATTAAGTTATAGAACTTTTAAAATAAGTGAAGAGTGAGCTCTCTGCAGCCAGCCAGGTAGAAATCACTGTGCCCCAGCACGGCGAAGCAGATCACAGTGCACCTAAGGGCTGGGGATTAAAAACCCCAAAAAATGAATTTGCTTTCAAAATGTAAAATAAAACAGCAAAGGAAATGGATGACCAAAGCAGAGGCAGCAGGCAGGCAATTGAGCCCGTGAGATAAACAGAGAAGGAAAAGGAAATCCAACAAGCAGCCAATCCAAATCCCCCCCAAACCCTCAAATATCCAGTTGCCCTAGAAATGCCCCCACCAGAGGCAAGGCACAAAAAAAAGGCAAGCCAAGCCAAGGCAAGCCCAAGCGACACAGCAACAACACAGCAGCAATGCAACTCAACCAGGCTCAGTGTCCAGCAGTAGCAGGAATGGCTCTTTTGGGTGCAGTCCTCCACTTATATAAACTCCCTGCCCTCCCTGCCCAGCCCACTTCAGTGATTCCTTGGCCTCCGATTGGCCAAGGATCATCTCCTCCCCACTCCCTTCTCTGACGCATGAGGAAGTGAATTGCCGGCAGGGAGGCCATGTGGCTGAAAATGAAAGCCAGCACGATGACTGTGCCACTTTCAATATTGTGTCGCCTGTTGTTTTGTATGAAAATGTCATCTATCATTTCGTGAAGACAAACGATAGCATGAAGGAAACTAAGGAAAATTTTTCACACACATCTATAATTGTTACATTGTTGGAACACTCCTTCCACCATAGTACATACTACTCTAGCGGAAATTTTTGATGTTGTTTAAAAGACAGCTCCATACAAAATATGGGACAGTAATCCAACCTGGACAGTCTAAGATCATGAATAACTGTTTTGAAAAGTTGAAACTTTTCCTTATCCCATCATTAGTTTGCAGCATTTGACAACACATCATTTTATGCTGGCTTTTTGGTGGCAGCTGATTGTTGATTCAATGTGTCTGAGGAGTCTATACATTTTCTAATGGATTTGTTTCCCTGCTGTTCTTAAATTTGGTATTGCTTCTTATTGTTTGACAGTTTTGATGTTCTAGCATTTAAATTCTTTTCCTAAAAATGTTCCTGAGCTATTGTGATAAGTTTGCGAGTCAAGTCAAGGTATTTTTATATCCGTAAAAAACACAATTATGTTTCTTGATCTTCCACAACATTCAGATGAAGAGTCTATTCTTATATTTTATGCTGACTGCTGGGTTTTTACAACAAATCTACAGTAGGAATCTACTGCTGTTCTTTTTGGCTCTACCTTTCAGATTTTTGCCGCTCTGTTTCTTTTTCTAAGTAATGATGGTTTAGTGTTTTATTGATTTTTGATAGTATTTTACTGTTTTTAATTTCTAAATAGCATATTTCTTTTCTCTGTTGGCCACCTTGAACTTTGTAGAAAGTTTAGGTATAAATGTTGAAATAAAATAAACAAAGGTCTATACATAAATATCTGAGAGACAAAATAAAATAATTATAAAACCATTTTTTTCTGTTATGGCTTTTGTGCTTTTAAGTGCTATTCACTGAGCAGAAATCCAGGCATTCAAGTGAAGTTTATCTCCCTCCAAGAGCCCCTGATGTTTTTAAAGATCTGGACAGAATGGCTTTCTCTTCGTTCCTAGACATGTTTGATGAGGCATGAGAGAATCTTCTTGGTGAATGGCCACAAAGTTGTGGAACTCCCTTCCACTGGAGATCAGATTTTCCCCTCTTTTTATTTAAGAAAACATTAAATGTTTAGTATATTGTGGCAGATAGCACTTTTGATAGGGTGAGGGCATAGTGTTTTGATTTTATTATGTTTTTTTCAATGCTGTTTGTAACTTCTGATTTTTTAAATCAAATGTTAGTTTAATTGTGTTTTAATTTGTGTTAGTTTTTAAAATAAAACATGTTTTTCAAATACATGTCACCTTTAAAATTCCATGCTGGGGGGGGGGGGGTATGTGGGATATCAATTTAATAAATAAAATAATATAAATATTTTTTCTCACTACTGTACCCCTTGTCCAGGAAAAAACATGACTAGATGAAATTCTGCCTTTGTCATGTGGATATCAAAGGTAGGACTGAATGAGAGTTCCTGATTTCCATGCACAGTGCTCCTAGTAGTAAATCTGGGGGGATATTTTAGCAGAGTTTGGGGAAGCTTCCTGGTGTGAGACAATTAGGGTGCATCTACACTGTTGAATGAATGCAATTTGACACCACTTTAACTGCCATGGCTCATACTATTGTAGTGATTTCAGCTAGGACTGCAGATAAGGCAGTCCATGCCTGATGAGCATCCTAAACCAGATCAGCCAGGAAAGAGAACAAGCACTCTGAGTTGAAGGAAAACTACAGAGGTTTATTACAGTTTGGCCAAAAGGGTTGCTAGTTCCCTCAAAGCACTTCAAAATGTACAAGTGCAAATTCATAGTAAAATAAATTTATGCAGTTCTGACAGCTGTTCAGACTTCCCACACTTCCCTCTGATTGGCTGAATAGTGGAGCTGGCTAGGATCTGCATAGGAAATGGCCAGAGGTTCTCATGGCGTCACTGACAGAATGAAGGAAGAACAGCTAATGGTTGGTTAGTCTAAAGGTCTAGTCTATTGCAGAGATGCCCCCTGGGGTGACACAAAGCTGGGGGAAGTGATGTTCTACGGAGACAAAGGGGCAAGACTCAAAAGACAAAGGGTGATAAATCCAAACAACTGGGGGCTTCTCTGCCTATTCAAAAGGTTAATGTATTCATATTTGTTTAGTCTTCTCTTCTGTGGGAATGACAAGCCTCCAGACTTGTTTAAATGGGAAAACACCTTAAACTCATCTTAGTGACAAAAAGGATCATCCCTCTCACATACACACATAAAAGGTTTGATTTTATCTGGCATGGGAGATCACTAAAAAGTTCTTTGTTAATTATATAGTGATCTCCCAGGAGCTTATGCAAACAGGGGGCATGGGGACAGCAGATGCCTTCAAGATACATTTGATAACAAGTTTATATATTTAAGAATTGATACATTACACGAGAAATACACGTTACACAAAAAGTATCATTTTATACATTTATTAAAGGGTTTAGATTTGATAGAGCTCAGGGTACAGCAGCTGTTGGGTCCTATGGAAACCTTCAGTGACTACAATATTGCAAAATTTAGAAACTGAGGGAAATGATTTAAAAATAAAGAAAAAAAACCCATATTTCTTGCTTGAAGTCTCATTTTGTTCATAAAACCTTTTGGGAGAAGGGTGCCATGATTCAACAACACTATGAAATCTTGGGAGGCTGGATCTACACTATCATATAATTCCATTTGAAATGCATTATATAGTCCATATGTACTCATATAATGCAGTTTAATGTAGTTAAAACTGTATTATATGGGTTCACACTTACCACATAATGAACTTCAAATGGCATTATATGGCAGTGTAGTTCCAGATCTAGTCTGATAAAGCCTCAGCTTTCTTTTTCAGGGAAGGCTAAGGGCCTTGTAAAATGATAACTTTCATGCAGTGTAGATGAATACAAATTTGATGGAGTCAATAAAATATATGGCTGGATTCACATCAGAAATGCTGCATTCAGATGTTAATCTAGTGCAAGGGAAAACAGGATCTACTCCAAAGTGATCTTGGTGTTTTGAAAGTGTGGACAGTGAATCAAGCTGGATCTGGCCTGATCCAGTGTCCACAGCATCAACTACTATGTTGCTGGCCACAAGCAGCTCCTTGCAGAGGGTTTCTGGTGGTATTGATTCTGGTGAGGTCACAACTGTGTGTCAAGCAATGTGATCAGAAGAAGTGACATTGCCAGAAAGGCCCTGCAAGGTAGTCAATGTGTCTTCAGCCCAGCTGGCCATCTAAATACCAAAAGGTTTCCAGGGAACCTCACGGTGTGCATAGTGGAATCTCCAGAGCAGTCTACTCCAGGATATATGGTATTTGAAGATCCAACCTAAGTAGCAGCTGCTTTTATAAGCCATCTCTTATTAAAAAAAAGTGTAGAGTCCCCCCAGTGTTCCATCCTTCACCACCCCCCCCCCCCCAGCAATTAGTACTTTTCTTTTACAAAAAGATAAGCATAAGGTGAAACATTACAGTGCCTTTCATGGTGATGAAACAGAAGATATAGTTGGAAGAGAAATAACTCTGCATGTATTACATCTATGAATTCTTCTCATTTCTGCTTCTGTGAGTATTCACCAATCAATTTGCTCATATAGTATTAAAGGGCTATTTAGTTACGCATCAGTGTCCTTGAAGTTTATGCTTTGCTACTCCATACATAGTGCCCACATATCTTTATATTTTAGTCAATTTTTAGCCACAATCTCTCTTCCTGGCAATTCAATTTGATCTTGTTTCTCCAAGTTTTAAAAATCTAGAATATTGTTGTTGTTTTTTTAATTATGTACTTGAAAGTAGAGCTAAGGGAATAATCTAGAGTGTGCAATTTAACAAATGCATTAAGTTGCTTATATGACTGTAAAGATGTCATGATCATTGTGTTTTATTCATGATTGCTATGTTTAGGTTGACTGTTTAAGGTTATATATTTCAGCTATTCTTATACAGAAGCTGGGAGCCTCTAAGGCATGGCCAGGAAAAGGGGCGTGGCTTCACCTTGCTGGTGGAAGCCTTAGAATTCAAAATTTAGCAGTTGGAATTTGGCAGTTGGAGTTTGTCGGTTGAGCAGAGCAGTTGGTTCTGTTCAGTGAGAAAGGAGTGTGATTAAAAAAAAAGAGATTGTGGGAGGAAGTTGAGCAGCTAGAGAGTTTTAACGGAGAAGGGCTAAAATTAAAGTTGCTGAGCCTTTAGTAGGAATAACTAAAGAGCTGAGGCTATATCCCTAAGTCAAGGAGGACTAGGGTTAACCAGTTAAACTCCCCAATCCAAGTTTGATTGGGTACAGGTCAACTAAGTTCAAGAAGGACAATATTCCTAACTGAAAGAAACAAGTAATATAAAGCTGATACCATACTAAGCTCAGTGAAACTATTGAGAAATCTTGCAACACTTACTGTACAGAAGTAACATCGTTCACCTCAAGATATAACATTCTTGCAACCATCAAGCTTTGTGCTATAAATAAACAAGTTACTGTTTCTTCAAATGTTGCTTATTATTTGAGCAAAGCATCTTTCAAAGGTGGTGGCAGCGACAACATTGAAAAGTGGAATACATAGAGGTAGAAGGTGAATCCTTCGCAATTTGGTGGCAGCGGTGGGATCCAAAAAGATTCCATCCCTGTCATCACACTTCTTTACATTTTGGTGGCAGCGGTGGGATCCAAAAAGATTCCATCCCTGTCATCACATCAAGTCTTTACATTTGGTGGCAGCGGTGGGATCCATGTAACAAGAACTGATTCAGTGCCTGAAATTCGTTTGGCAAAGGTTAGTTTGGTGCCGGAGATCAGCTTTCGGTAAAAGGGCTGAGGTAAAACTTGTCTGGAAATGGCCACCAGGAAACAGAAAAAGTTGGCAGAGGAGGTGGGAGAGCTTTCCTCCTCAGATTCAGAACAAGTAACCTTGTCTGAAATGTCTCTCAAGTATCAATTAGAGATGAAGAAATTAGAGATTGAGGAGAGAGAGAGAGAGAGAGCCAGGCAGGCTGAATTGGAAATGAAAAAGATGGAGGTTGAGGAAAGAGAGAAGGAGAGGGCCAGGCAAGCAGAGTTGAGAATGGAAATAGATTTGGAGAAGCAAAGATTGACACACTCTCAACCTCACGCTGATACCCAAGAAGGGGATTTGAGAACTGAAGCACCTGATGTAATTTTAAAAAGGTTTCCCAGATATAACAAGGAAGATGATATAGAAAAGTTCCTTATATCCTTTGAAAGGTGCTGTAAAGATTTTGAAGTGAGTGAAGACAAATGGATGTTATATCTGAGGCCACAAATTAGTGGAAAGCTTCTAGAAATATATAGTGATATGGCTGAAGACACTCACAGAGATTATAAGATGTTTAAACTGCAGGCACAACAAAAGTTTCAGTTGACGCCTGAATTTTACAGATTAAAGTTCAGAACTTTAAAGAGGGACAGACACCAAAGTTTTGCGCAAGTTGCTTCAAAGCAAGCTCAATACTTTGACAGCTGGGTGAGGACTTCTGAAGTAGATTCCTTTCTGCAACTTAAGGAACTATTGAAGCTGGAGCAGCTCTTTCACCTAGTTCCCTCAGAATACAGATGGCTAATTCAAGACCGAAACCCAAAGACAGCCAACGAAGCTGCAGTTATGATTGACCAGCTAATTACCTTGAAAGAAGGTTTTAGGAAGGAGGAAGAACCAAAAGAGAAAAAACCTCTAAAGCCGACGTTTTACCCTCACGCACGCACACAGATGCAAAGGGGAGGTTCAGGAGAAAACACCGCCTATAGGAAGCATGAGGCAGTTGCAGGCCAAGCCAGGCCTGAGGAAAAGATAAAATGTTACCATTGTGGAAGGCCAGGGCATCTTAGATATCAATGTAACTTAATCAAGAAAGACAGGTCTACTTTCTTTGTAAATAGAGCTCCAATAGAACAAGAAGTGGAACCTGAAGTTAAGTCTAGAAGCCCTGATGCGAGGCCAAAAGAAAAACAATGTTTATTTATCCTTTCAAGAGAAGTCTCTGAAGACTATTTAGAATCTATTGTCATAGATGAGATACACACGCAGGGATGGAGAGACACTGGGTCGGATGTCTGTATTATACGTCCTGAAGTGGTCCCACAGAGATACCAACATCCCTCTTCAGAGATAAATTTAAAGGGGATAGGCCCGTCGATACCAACCCCTGTAGTATCCTTACCCATCAAGTACAAAGGCTGGGAAGGATTATGGGACTTCGCTGTCTGCGCGGATATCCCATACAAATGTTTGATTGGGAATGATTTAAATGGAAAAGTTAGGAATTGGCAGAAAGAAGCTGATAAACATGAAGGCAACATGGAGGTCCACACTCCAAAAGCCAAGTGTTTGACCATCCAAGCTAGCTCAGAGCAACTTCCTGAGTCTAGTTCGAGCATCACTGAGTTGGTCAGCGGAATAGAGGGAAAACAAGAGATACTGCGAGAGCAGCTAGCAGATGAAACATTACAACCTCTGTTCTTGCAAGCTCAGAGCGCCACAGGAACAGAAGAAAATAAAACTAAGTTCGTACTTAAGGAGGGAGTTTTGTACAGGAAAAGTACAAGCCATAAGACTTTGAATAAACCAGAAACACGTACCCAAATAGTGGTACCTGTAAACTACAGGAAACAACTGTTAGATGTGGCCCATGACAATCCACAAGGAGGGCATTTGGGGGTTAGAAAAACCACCCAAAGAATCAGGAAGAACTTTTTCTGGCCTGGCATGTATCAACATATCAAGGAGTTTTGCAGGTCGTGCGATACTTGCCAAAGGTTTAGCACGGGAAGAGATAAGACCAAAGCACCTTTAGTTCCCATGCCGGTTGTTGGGGAACCCTTTTTCCGGGTAGGGATTGATCTAGTTGGTCCTTTGTATAAGCCCAGTCGGAGAGGATACAAATATATCCTCACAGTAATAGACTATGCAACCAGGTATCCAGATGCAGTGGCTTTGACCAATATTGAAACTTCCACCATAGCCAATGCGCTGTTATCAATGTGGGGAAGGACTGGATTTCCCAGAGAGCTTGTGTCAGACCTGGGGACTCAGTTCACCTCGCGGCTAATGAAGAAGTTATTAGAGTTGTGCGGAATTAAACACCTAACGTCCACACCTTATCATCCGCAAACGAATGGCCTAGTAGAAAACCTGAACAAAACACTAGTGAAAATGATCAAGGCCTATAGCCAGCAGAGACCCCACGACTGGGACACCAAGTTGCAGCAGCTGTTATTCGCATATCGATCAGTCCCACAGGACAGCACTGGTTACTCGCCTTTTGAATTGTTATTCGGAAGGAAGGCTCGTGGACCCCTTGATTTGATCAGAGAGCACTGGGAAGCAAGTCCTACGCCAGATCCTGTTCCTGTCGACGACTACATCAAGGATCTTCAGTCAACATTAAAGATGGCCAGGGACATCGCCCAGGAACATCTTATGACGGCCCAGGAGCAACAAAAGATCCGGTACGATGCAACGTCGAGACCCCGAGACTTCAACGTCAGAGATGAGGTCCTGTTTTTAACACCCAACAAGAACAACAAACTACAGATGGACTGGACTGGACCGTGGAGGATCGTCAGGAAGCAGAACCATGTGAACTGTGACATCCTAGATGAACGATTGGGGATTGAGAAACGGGTGCATGTAAACATGATTAAGCCATATGTAAATAGGTCGGCAAATGTTTACTGTATAGTATCAGAGGAAGATACAGGTCCTTTTTCATTTTGGGAAGGTAATAGGGAGATACATAGAAACTTGGATAAAGTAACCATAAATTCAGACTTATCTCCATCACAACAAAGAGAGGTTAAAGGAATCTTGGCTAAGTATAAAGTCATGTTTTCGGATTTACCCGGGAGAGTGCAGGGAGTGCAACATAAAATATGCACCGGTGACGCCGCACCGATAGCATCCCCTCCCTATAGGGTAACGGGTAAGATAAGCGAATGCATAGAGCAAGAGGTCAGGGAGATGTTAGATTTGGATATAATCGTGCCATCTAACAGCCCTTGGGCTTCGCCCATAGTGTTAGTAAAGAAGCCAGACAAAACCGTAAGGTTTTGCATAGATTACCGGCGGTTAAATAAAATCACCCAAAACAACATGTATCCGATGCCCCGTTTGGATGATTTACTAGAAAGAATTGGAAAAGCCAAATTTATAAGTAGTATTGATTTGACTAAGGGGTTCTGGCAAGTGCCTATGGCACCTGAAGACCAGTCCAAAACGGCCTTTAGAACTCAGGGAGGACTAGGAGCAGTAGTAAGTCAAGTTGATGAAGATGGAGAGGATAGGCCCATACTATTCCTCAGTAAGAAGTGGCATTCTAATGAGCTTAGCATGTCCACAATCGAGAAGGAGTGTTACTCGATAATTTGGTCCATAAAGAAACTGAAACCATACTTGTGGGGAAGGAAGTTTACGTTACAAACTGATCACGCACCCCTAAGATGGTTGGATAATGTAAAAGGGACCAATAACAAATTATTGAGATGGAGTTTATCACTACAGGACTTTACATTTGATATTAAACATATAAAGGGCAAATGTAATGTAGTAGCTGATGCTCTATCCAGAGCACCTTGATCGGAAGACTTACAGGTTTGTATTTAGAGTTTAAGGTATGATGCTATGTTTATGTATAGATATGTATTTTGTGTTACTCTCTATTATTTTTGCTTATTCTGGGTCTAGAAAAAGCAAAAATAATCTTTCCGGGTTGGAAGGTATGTAAAGATGTCATGATCATTGTGTTTTATTCATGATTGCTATGTTTAGGTTGACTGTTTAAGGTTATATATTTCAGCTATTCTTATACAGAAGCTGGGAGCCTCTAAGGCATGGCCAGGAAAAGGGGCGTGGCTTCACCTTGCTGGTGGAAGCCTTAGAATTCAAAATTTAGCAGTTGGAATTTGGCAGTTGGAGTTTGTCGGTTGAGCAGAGCAGTTGGTTCTGTTCAGTGAGAAAGGAGTGTGATAAAAAAAAAAGAGATTGTGGGAGGAAGTTGAGCAGCTAGAGAGTTTTAGCGGAGAAGGGCTAAAATTAAAGTTGCTGAGCCTTTAGTAGGAATAACTAAAGAGCTGAGGCTATATCCCTAAGTCAAGGAGGACTAGGGTTAACCAGTTAAACTCCCCAATCCAAGTTTGATCGGGTACAGGTCAACTAAGTTCAAGAAGGACAATATTCCTAACTGAAAGAAACAAGTAATATAAAGCTGATACCATACTAAGCTCAGTGAAACTATTGAGAAATCTTGCAACACTTACTGTACAGAAGTAACATCGTTCACCTCAAGATATAACATTCTTGCAACCATCAAGCTTTGTGCTATAAATAAACAAGTTACTGTTTCTTCAAATGTTGCTTATTATTTGAGCAAAGCATCTTTCAAAGGTGGTGGCAGCGACAACATTGAAAAGTGGAATACATAGAGGTAGAAGGTGAATCCTTCGCAATTTCGTGGCAGCAGTGGGATCCAAAAAGATTCCATCCCTGTCATCACACTTCTTTACATTTTGGTGGCAGCGGTGGGATCCAAAAAGATTCCATCCCTGTCATCACATCAAGTCTTTACAACGACTAATGACAACAGGTTTGAATTTACTCAATTATATGAAGTGCTATACACAAAATGTTTGATGGATTTTTTTCTAAAGCTAATAACACTATGTATTGCTTATAGGTAGTTCTTTAAGAGAATTCAATAATTTCTATTTAAGATTAATTTTTGGAATCAAACCCTTATTTCTATTTTTTTTGTCAGATCCCTCTGATACAAGTGCCTTAGAGAAACCCCAAGAGGCCAACCAATATTAAATTCTCGATCTTGATCACACCCTTTTCCCCCAATGTAAATTAATTACGACTATAATCCTATCTATCCATTTATCTATTTGTCTACCTATCTTGTGGAATTGATATACATCACACTGCACACTGGAAGCCATATTTTTGATACTCTTCACCTTCCATGAGCCACTATTGGAATCAGCATTGACTGGAGCCAACATTTCTGATGGTCAGAAATCATTTCCAGCCCCTTTTAAATAAGTGCAATACTTTACCGGGGGGGGAGGGGGGGAGATATTTATGGGATTCTATAGCCTATTTTTAAAGTGGGGTTGGAGGGTTCCATATAATTTATTTTCCTGAAATACTTTTATACCTAGCAAATAATCCACAATGAACTGAAAGATTATTACTTATGAGTAGACATCTAACAATGCACTGTAGGCGAATTGCATTAGAATGGCACATCATGGAAGAAAGCTATCTGACAAACTACAAAAGATTTGTCTGTATCAGCAAAAGTAAATTGCAGAAATTCAGAGTAGCAGAAATTCAGAGTAGGACTCCCAGACCTCAGGGCCAGACCCTGAATCTGAAGACCTGGATCCTCTTCTCCAGACCTCAATATGAGGGGGAAGAATCTCAAGGCAAGAGCAGTGGCTTGAAGAAATGTGTGTATATATCTTTTCCTCATTTTTGAGACTTGCTGGTTTTCATTTTTATGGCATACTGTGCACAACTGTGGATCCTGCTTAGTGACATCACTGGACCCTGACCCAGATAATATTAGAAATGATCTGGCAAGGAAATCTTGGACATCTTGGGATCTGGAATTGTCTTGTTCTAACAGTCCTCCTCAGCCCTCTAGTCAAATTTCAATCTGATCCAAAGGTTGGAGAAGAGAATAGTGGAGATATTCCATTGCTGAATTAGACTGACATTATATTCAGGTCAAAGAGATGATGCAAGGATGAGAAATGCAAGATATCTAGATGACATGGTGTGTGGATGTTTATTTTCTTATTTTTGTAGCCACCTTATATGAGGTTTATTTGACTATCTGTCGAACAAATAATAAAATCACATTATGACTGATTATGTAGAAATCTGTCTCTTTTCCTTTCATTCAGTTTTTTTAAAATAGTTTTATTCTTTTCCATCCTACTAACATGTACATTTCTTGAGTTTGGTGAATCTGATTAAAACAGCTATAAAAATCTGAACAACTTTTCAATGGTCCTGGATGATGATAGAATATGAGGTTGGCTAGTGTTGGGCATCAGTTCTTACAAATGTAATAATAAACACCAAACAGTATACGTGGATCTCATCAGTTGGAAACCACCCTTGACATCTGCACTCTCTCTGTACAATTTCTTACATGACCTGAAAGATTAGTATTTGCTAAAGCACTCTGACTAGCTGAGATCACTCTGTTAGTTATGCGTGGAAGAAGTCACATTATATTGTTACAGCTGCCTATTTGGGCAAGTCTCCTGGCACTTCTGTGAGCAATGCAAACATATGCAAATTTCAAATGAGGCTTCTGCAAATATGCCTGACACTTTCAAATTAGCTTCTGCAAACATCCATCCCTTTAAAACTCAGTGGTGAGAGTATTTGCTTAAAGCCAGCAAGTGCAAAATGACCAAGGCACATTTGATTACCCATATAAACAACGGCAGGCATTCTGCAACATCTAACCAGCAATATTGTTAATCAAATTCTCTCAGAGGAGCTTACATTTGGAGATTTACTAAAGCATGTGAGACTGAAATAGAGAAGAAGGACATTTGAGGCACTTTATTTTATCTCTTACATCATGTGTTCTGTTTTTTTTGTTGTCCTTTAAAAGTCAAAGGTATTGTGGTGACAGTGAAATCCACCCAATCCTCCATGACCTTGTGTGCTTTGATCAATGTGTTTAACTGTGTATTCAGCTGAATTTCCCAATACGATGAGTACTGGGTGTCATTTGATGGACGAATATAACAAATCAGATCCAATGTGTCATGTGCTAGCAATGAGCCATTCCACTAGTGCAAAAAATATGAAAGAACAATGCAACATTTAAAGTGAAGAACAATTTTAACTAACATAAACGTACCAGTATTTCATGTGGGCCTATGTTTGGCTGATGAGATAGGTCAAGTTAATTAGGATTGTTGTTATTGTGTGACTTCAAGTTCTTTCAGATTTTGAGCAAACCTAAGGTAACCCTATCACAGAGTTTTCTTGTCAAGATTTATTTCTAGGGGATTTGCCTTTGTCTTCCTCTTGAGGGGGTGTGGATTGCAATAAAGGCAAGTCTAGGCTTAGGGTTGGAACTGGGAAAAAGACCTGGGTGGGCATAGTTTGCAGACCCGTGAGCTAAAAAATAATTTTTAAAAAAACCCTACAGCACACCAATTCCTGTCCCCAACCAGTTATAAGCTGTGGGCTTGATGGAATAAAAATATATTTGCCCAAATGAGTTTCCCTTGGAGGGGAGTTGCATAGCTTAGCGGCAACCATTACAAAAGTTAATCTCTCATCTCCTCACCACAGAAAAGTCTGTGAGGGTGCTGGGACATCTAGAAGGAGATATAGTATTTCAGACAGTCTATGAACCTAATATGTTATCTGAACAACTCTAGTCATTGCTAGCAAAATGTGACTTGTTCATTTGAGCTCTCAGACATCCCTAGCATATGTGTATATTGCTCTCTTTTATAGACAATTGACACAGAAAACCACAATTGAGACCATGTATATTCTGCTAGAAATCTCCATAGTCGTTCACAGGAGCAAAATAAGTACATATCAACACATTTCCATGCGAGCACCCTGTAGAGTGGATAAAGAGGTTCATTCTTTAAATGCTGGAAATAAATGTATCACAGATAAGAAGTAATGCTCTTTTACCTAGCAGATAAGGGAGGAAGCTCTTGTAGCTTTGGAGTTCCAAGGGGAGATGCCAAGTTTTGCTTACAGAATGTATCCACATTCCAGCCCCCATATGTATGGTTCATTACTCTCTGACTTAGTATAAGAGTTTGTCCACCTTTTATTACTTTATTACTTAACTGTATTACAAACAGAGCATCCTTTTACCCACCAACTAGTAACTCTACAATTGTGGATACCATGTCAATGATGTAGCACCTCCAGTTGATGTGATTAATGACTGCCCTTTTCCCCACCATAGGAGGAAAAGGGGAGGAAAGTGCAGGTAGCTCCATTGGAGCTACCCAAAACACATTCTCCTCCCTGTGGTAGTGGAGGAAGCACCTTCCACTTTGTGAGAAATGTGAGCAGGGCCTGCTGAGCATCCTTTGATGACGCCCGGCAGTCCCAATCCAGGCCCGGCCAAAAGCAGCAAAACGGGGCTGTTTTAGCACCATCAACCACTGCTAACCAATGAAACACATATAACAGAAACCCTTTTCTACCCTCCTGCACACACACACATTATTTAAGGACCACTTAGAAATGCATTTATTAAGAACTGAATTCACATTAGAAAAGCTTAGCAGGGGATAATTTATCAATCAAATGGAAAGACTTCACTGATTATACTGGGATTGGCTTGATACAGATGTCATGTGTGTTCCACTGACTACTGAAAGTAGCAGGGATAGACTTCATTGACACATGGTGGGATTCACACAAAGTCCTTTGTTTTCATTCAGTCTAAGTTGCTGGTCATAACTTTGGCTGAGAACATTCATTCCCATGAGCTACATAGCCATGTTTTTCATATTTTCTTTAAAGGGGTTGGAGAGAGGACCTAATTTCTCCAGAAAGACAACTGGTGTTAACATCCCTAATGTTCAAATGCTGGGATTATCTTTTTATAACTGTGGCATAAAGAGGCCCTTTGGAACTTTTGCCAAAATTAGAGTCAATAATGATCCTGTTCAGAAGAGTAGGTGCATTAGCGGGTGATGAAAAAAGGACTTGTCTGTAGCTGTACCTGGAAACTGTGTTAGGCTTTGATCCAACATTTATTTATCTGGGAATGAAACTCCCAAACACAGTGAATTACAAATACTAATTATGCTCATGAAGATGTCAATTCTACAGTCTTCAATGTTAAGGGTAGCTGTTATGCTCAAAATGCTCAAAGTGCACAGGGCTTTTTTGGTGTACTTTCCTCATTTGTATGAGTTTGTATATGTTTTTTGGTTTTTTTTTTTTTGTCATTTCTGACTTATGGTGACACCAAGTTGAACCTATCACAGGGATTTCTGGGCAAGATTTGTTCAAAGACTGTTTGTCTTTGCCTTTCTCTGAGCTTGAGTGTGATTTGCTCAAGCAGAAATTTGAATCTCAGACTCCACAGCTCCAGTCCATTGCTCAAACTACTACAATTGGCTGACGTATGGGTTTATTGTGTTATTGTATCTTCTCTCTCCCTCAGTTTCTTTAAGTTTGGCTACTTCTTGTGTAAGGTGGTATAACAGGGAATATTACATAGCTCAAACTGGTCCAAGGATGATATTGTATATCATCTTATTTTCTGGGACAAGAAAACCCCAAACAGTTGCAATCAGCAGTACCTATTATTATCAACATCTTGCTGCAGTCCTGGCTGAAAGGTGATGAGAAGCCTCTGTGTAAAAGAGTTAGTAAGCCTTTCACTGTTCAGCAATGTGATGATGAACAATGACAGATACATTGCAAATCAGAATCGTCATGTACAAACCACAAACAGACTATATGGCA
The DNA here is from genome assembly GCF_035594765.1 of Anolis carolinensis. NCBI lineage: Eukaryota > Metazoa > Chordata > Lepidosauria > Squamata > Anolidae > Anolis > Anolis carolinensis. The sequence continues at coordinate 95,883,476 of NC_085842.1, read as the reverse complement.
GATAAGAAAATGGAGATAGCCCTGCCCTTGGTATACCACTGATGGCGGTGCAACAAAATAGTTTTGCATTTGCAATTTGCAGGAGTTAGCAAACGAATTGAGAGCAAGGCCTCTTAATATGTCACCCAGACTTTCTGTAGGAGGCAAAGGCGGAGGCAGAAGCAGCATTTTCAGAACTGGCTTTCAGAACTGATTTTCTGGAACTGTGTGGGAAGATGGGAACCTAATGCTGCCGGGTTGATTTGCACAGCTTGCAAAATGGCTGATGTTATCTGAGGCTACATTTGCAACAACATCTCAAAAAGGGTCACGCACAGAGGTTTAACCTGGTAATTTTGGATTTTAAAATACTTTGCTAAATATGTTATTTCCTCTGTAGGTGTTGCCATAGTGAACCTTGTTTGGTCTCTCTCTCTCTCTCTGCATGTAGCACATCTCTATGAAAGGGGCTAATTTTTCCAAAGGTGTTTTTAAACTGGTAGAGTCTGCATATATTGATATGTTCGCTTAAAATATCCCGATTTTCCTTGTGCAGACAATCTCATGTTAAAAATGATTAAAATGGAAAATACAAAAATACCAATGAATCAAAAGAAGATAACAAACAAAATATCATGTGTGATAACAAACAATATTGTCTACCACTAGCAATAGTATGGCTAATGAAAACACAATCATTCTGCACCCACAGAGTCCACAAGTAATAATAATAATAATAATAATAATAATAATAATAATAATAATAATAATAATACTTTATTTATACCCCGCCACCATCTCCCCAACGGGGACTCGGGGCGGCTTACATGGGGCCATGCCCAGAACAGTACAATATAGCAAAATATAAAAACAACATATCATAATACAATTAAACAATACAATAAATAATCATGTACAGTGCAACACAAAATAAAAAAAAACAGCAACAAAAAAACAATATAACAGGGCGGGCCGCATGAGACACTTAGTTAAAACTTGGGGTGAGAAAAGGATAAGAATACAACCACGGGGAACAGGGACATAAGATAGAAAAACAATCTAGAGGATAGATGTTGGGGGGAGTAACAAAAGAAGTGTGTAATAGTTACTCTCCGAAAGCACATCGGAAAAGCCAGGTTTTTAAATCTTTCCTGAAGGCTAAAAGAGTGGGGGCTTGCCTGATTTCGATGGGCAGTGAGTTCCACAAACGGGGGGCCACAGCAGAAAAGGCCCTCTCCCTTGTTCCCACAAGGCGGGTCTGGGATACAGGTAGTGGCGACAGGAGGGCCTCCCCTGATGATCGAAGAGATCGGGCAGGTTTATGGTAGGAGATACGGTCACGAAGGTAGGTGGGTCCCAAACCATTTAGGGCTTTATATATGATGGTCTGCACCTTGAATTGGGATCGGAAAGTGAACGGCAGCCAGTGGAGCTCCTTAAACAGGGGAGTAGATCTCTCCCTGTAACTCGCCCCCGTTATTAATCTGGCAGCCGAGCGTTGGACCAGTTGTAATTTCCGAGCCGTCTTCAAGGGAAGCCCCATGTAGAGCGCATTACAGTAGTCCAGTCTAGAGGTAACTAGGGCATGGACCACCATGGTCAAGTCAGACTTCACGAGGTATGGTCGCAGTTGGCGCACAAGTTTGAGTTGTGCGAAAGCCCTCCCGGCCACCTCCGACACCTGAGCCTCAAGTGTCAACGCTGAATCCAGGAGGACCCCCAAACTGCGGACCTGTGATTTCAGGGGGAGTGCAACCCCGTCCAGCCCAGGTTGCCACCCGATACCCCGATCAGACAAGCGACTGACCAGGAGAGCCTCTGTCTTGTCAGGATTGATCCTCAGCTTGTTCCTCCTCATCCAGTCCGCCACAGCGGCCAGGCACTGGTTCAGCATCCGAGGGGCTTCCTTGGATTCAGATGGAAACGAGTAGTGGATTTGCGTGTCATCCGCGTAGAGATGGCAACACCCTCCAAAACTCCGGATGACCTCTCCCAGCGGTTTCATGTAGATGTTAAATAGCATGGGGGATAAGATAGACCCTTGCGGGACCCCACAGGTCAAAGGCCAGGGGTCCGAGCAGGTATCCCCCAGCTTCACCATCTGGGAACGGCCCTCCAGGAAGGACCGAAGCCACAGCAAAACCGTGCCACCGAGTCCCATCCCGGCGAGCCTCCCCAGAAGGATACCATGGTCGATGGTATCAAAAGCCGCTGAGATGTCCAAGAGAACCAGCAGGGTCACACTCCCCCTGTCCAGCTCCCTGCGGAGGTCATCCACCAAGGCGACCAAAGCAGTCTTGGTGCTGTACCCAGGCCTGAAGCCAGACTGTGAGCGGTCCAGAAAATCAGTGTCATCGAGGAACTCCTGGAGCTGCGTGGCAACCACCCACTCCAGAACCTTGCCCAAAATGGGAGGTTGGAAATTGGTCTGTAGTTGTTACATACAGATGGGTCTAAGGAGGTCTTTTTTAATAACGGTTTTACTACCGCCTGCTTAAAGCAGGATGGAACTGACCCCTGAACCAGGGAGGCATTTATTATAGCCACAAACCAATCCAACAACCCATCTTTGGCCAGCTTAACCAGCCAAGAAGGACAAGGATCCAGAGCGCAAGTGGTCGCCCTCACAGACCCAAGAATCCCCTCCACGTCATCAGGAAGGACAAGCCGGAAAGAATCCCATAAGATCGAACAGACAGGTACCTCGGTTACCTCCGCTGGAACTACAGTTAAGCTGGAGTCCAACTCACGACGTATCTGAGCTACTTTGCCTGCAAAATGGTGCGCGAAATCGCTGCACCGAGTTGCCAAGTCATCAGGAAGCCCCTGGGTCTCAGGAGGCCGCAGGAGCTCCCCAACAACTCGGAACAACTCCGATGGCCTGTTGGCTGCAGACGCTATGTGGGCAGTCGTGAAAGCTTTCCTGGCTGCTCGCAGAGCCACGGAGTAAGCCTTAATAGCGGCTTTAGCCCGTGCTTGGTCAGACACATCCTGAGATTTCCTCCAGATGCACTCTAATCCCCTCCTCACACGCTTCATCACAGCCAGCTCCTCAGTGAACCAAGGAGTCGACATGACTCTACGCAGCGAAAGGGGACGTTCGGGAGCGATCGTGTCAAGTGCCCTTGCCAACTCGCTGTTATAACGATCAGCCAGGACATCAACAGGATCGCCAGTCTCCAGAACAGGAAGATCCCCAAGAGACCTCAGGAGTCCATCCGGATCCATCAGCCTCCTGGGGCGGACCATCTTAATGGGTCCACCACCCCTGCGGAGGTTGGAAGCCACGGCGAAACTTAAACAGATCAGATGATGGTCAGACCATGACAATGGAAGAATATTTTGCTCTTCCACTCTGACTGTCCCACCGACCACAATAAAAACCAGGTCCAATGTGTGTCCCGCCTGATGTGTGGGCCCAGATATAACTTGAGTCAGCCCCATGGTCGTCATGGCAACCATGAAATCCTGAGCTGCACCTGTCAAAGTGGTCTCGGCATGAATGTTAAAGTCCCCCAAAACTATGAGTTGTTGGGAGACCAGGGCTGAATTGGAGACCACTTCTGCTAGCTCGGACAGAGAGACTGCTGGGTCGCGGGGTGGACAGTACACCAGCAGAATCCCCAAGCTGTCTCGGGCTCCCACCTTCAGGAAGACACACTCAAACCTCGAAGACTGCGGAACGGCGCATCTGATCAGGGCGATGGACTGCCGAAAGATCACCGCGACTCCTCCTCCCCGCCCCCCAACCCTGGCCTGCTGATGCACCCCGAAACCCGGTGGGCATAGCTGGGTGAGATTCACATCACCCAGCTCGTCCAACCACGTCTCGGTGATGCAAGCCAGATCCGCTCCCTCATCCAGGATCAAATCCTGGATGACAGCTGTTTTACCGTTTACAGATCTGGCATTCAAAAGCAAGACCTTAAGGCTGGGGGGTCTGTCCTGAAGACTACCACACCTATTCCTCTCCAGGGTCGCAAGAACTCTGTTGCGCTTCTCCCTGGGATGCAGGTGACCGTTCTTCCTCCTCCCCCACACCACCTCTATAGAGCTCCACCCATGAGAACCCGCTTCCCCCTGGTGGGTTGGCTGATTGAAGTTGTCATGTAAGGGGGATAGTCAGCTGTCCTGAGAAGGAAAGCCTCCCAATGGGCTTGTTCGTTTAAGGAAGGAGCCTATCTCCACTGGTGGGAGAGAAAGGGAGTCATCTGACCTGGCATCTTCTAACGTGGGAATGGGACTAAATAAAAAAGAGGACTGAGGGCAGGACTGAGGGGTAGGACCGGCATGACTTGACATTGAGGAGTCTTGTATATCGAAGTTCAGCCCAATGACCAAGGGGCGAATCAATGGGTCTATTAATACCTTTCTAAGAGTGATGCCCCACTGTTGTAATTTGGGCCCATGCAAAAACAATTCCTCTATTAACATTCTGTCTTCCAGTCCAATAAGAAGACACAAGGAGCGGTTCCAGGATTGGTAATCTCTACGAAGCCAGTCAATAGTCTTGATCTTCACTTCCGACCAGCTTACAGATAGAATTTGCGATAGAGATAACTGGACCGCTCGCTTAGATGTCCATCTGCCTCTGTTCAATAATGAGTCTGAAACTTCTACTGCCACCCTATTAGTTCATAACAGATGTTGGGAATTGCAGGAAGTGTCCAGAGATTGTCCAAACAGTTCAGCGAATGACGTATTGTTTGTCCTCTGTACGACTCTATTGTTCTCTTTCCAACCTTCCCTCCCCGTCCCTCTCCCCTCGATACAAACCCATCCCCCTCCCTAGCCACTTCATGATCTGACCTATTGACTACCTTCTGCTCCTCTAGCCTCTTCCTTCCCTGGCCTTTCAGAGCGCTTAATTCCTCATCAATATCAATGAAACTGGCTGGTACAGTTGTTATAATGTCAATAGGAGAAGGATTTTTCACAATCAGGGAAATTCCTTTAAAAAGATGGTCAATTTTCTTGTTCAGTATCTCCAACTGATGCAAAACTGTACTGAACGATTTTCCCAAAAGGTCACATAAGTGAGAAAGATCGTTTTTCCTCGGAGTTTCCTGCGAACACATTTCCTATTATCTTCTCCGGAACCTTCCTATAGTAAACCACTCTAGTCTTTCAAAATTCACACCCCGTTCCTACTGTCTCTTTCCGTCAGCCTTTCATTCAACAATATATCAACCAACATTCACAGACCATCGTTCACATTCTAAAACCATCAATTTACCAATCAATTAAACTCCAGGTACTCTCAAATCCTATGTGATCTCTTCCTATGACCTTAATACCAGACTCACAAACCCCTTCCTACCACAGACACATCTGTCTCCCCTGGAAAAAGTTAAAATTTTCTCACTCCCACCTTTGATACACGCACACACACACCAAAGGAAAAAAAAAAGTCTATTCACTTACACGATTAAATAACAAAAATTTTAAAAGGGATTGGAGCCAAAACAAAAATGGAGAAAAGCCACGTGGCAGTAGCACCGATTAGTCTAGTAAGGACAGTTTTTTAGTCAGGAACCATAGTTCGGTGTAGGCCATCTCCCGAGAAGTGTCCAGAAGCAGGTGTTTTTAAGGGCTTCCTCCACTCTCTTCCTTTCCTCCTTACCCCAGAGTAGCAGGGCCAGAAGTGGGCCAGCAGGACTCCCTTCTCCTGTGCTGGCAGGCAGCAGATGGAAACAGCAAGAAGTGTCCAGAAGCAGGTGTTTTTAAGGGCTTCCTCCACTCTCTTCCTTTCCTCCTTACCCCAGAGTAGCAGGGCCAGAGTAGCAGGGCCAGAGGTGGGCCAGCAGGACTCCCTTCTCCTGTGCTAGCAGGCAGCAGATAGAAACAGCAAGAAGTGTCCAGAAGCAGGTGTTTTTAAGGGCTTCCTCCACTCTCTTCCTTTCCTCCTTACCCCAGAGTAGCAGGGCCAGAGTAGCAGGGTCAGAGGTGGGCCAGCAGGACTCCCTTCTCCTGTGCTGGCAGGCAGCAGATGGAAACAGCAAGAAGTGTCCAGAAGCAGGTGTTTTTAAGGGCTTCCTCCATTCTCTTCCTTTCCTCCTTACCCCAGAGTAGCAGGGCCAGAGTAGCAGGGCCAGAGGTGGGCCAGCAGGACTCCCTTCTCCTGTGCTGGCAGGCAGCAGATGGAAACAGCCAAGTTATCCATGCCTTGAAACAATAAAATAAAATAGCAAACCTTTATTTTTGCATTTTATATAAGGGATGCTTTCAAAACCAGATTTAGTTATGGATAGTGGTCTCCTCTGAATGAATACCTGGAGGAGGCAATGGGCTGGATGAGGAAAATCAAACTGAAACTGAATCCAAACAAAAAAGAGGTGCTTGCCATTAAGGATCCTAACCCCTGGATGAGATTACACTTTCTCTGAAAAATTGTGTTCTCAGCTTGATAATGCTCCTAGATCCATCTCTCCTAATGTCAGCCCAGAAAGATGCAATGGTCAGGAGTGCTTACTACCAACTCCAGCTGATACACCAGTTGTGCTGCTTCCTAGAACTGGAGGATCTAAAGAAGGTAGTGCACGTGCTGGTAACCTCAAGATTGGACTTCTGCAATGCACTTTACATTGGGCTACTTCAGTACAAAGTTCAGAAACTCCAGCTGATTCAAAATATGCCAGCCAGATTGGTTATGGGAACATCCAGGAGTGAGCATATTACATCTATACTAAAGTAACTCTACTTGTTGCCTATTACTTTCTGGGCAAAGCACAAAGTGTTGCTTTGACCTTTAAAGCCCTATATGGTTTGGGTCCAGGTTACCTTCTCTCGTACAGTCAGCCCCAAACGCTAAGGTCCCCTGGGGGTGGCTCCTTCAGCCTATTGGCAACCACTGCTTTTTCATCAGCCATCCCAAGAAGACTGAGGAAAGAGATCTAACTGCTAAATCTTCTTCTTCAATCACACAGTCGTTTCCAACTCTTTGTGTCCTCATGGACCAGTCCACACCAGAGCTCCCTGTCGGTCATCGCCTCCCCCAGTTCCTTCAAGCTCAAGCCAGTCACTTCAAGGATACCATCCATCCATCTTGCCCTTGGTCGGCCTCTCTTCCTTTTTCCTTTTGCAACTGCTAAATCAGCTGTTGGAATTTAAGACACAACTGAAGACCTATCTCTTCCGGTAGGTCTACCCAGCCAGTTTTATCTATGAATTTAAAAATCACATTCTTAGTTTATTGTGTTTTAACTTTTGTCTCATGTATTTTAGCATGTGTAGGTTTTAATATATGCTTTTATGGTTTTTTAAACTATGTTTTAATATGCAATTTCCTGCTTCTTGGCAGGGGGTTGGACTGGATGGCCCATGAGGTCTCTTCCAACTCTATGCTATGATTCTATGTGCTTTTATAGATGTATCTGATTATGTTGTGTCCCCATCTCAAGTTAAAAGGAGAGGTGGGCTAACAACAACAACAACAACAACAACAACATATAATGGGATTTGAGCATTCACAGATTTTGTTACCCACAGGAGTTCCAATAGATATCAAGAGTCCACTGTATTCATAGATCTTGGGTTCCTAAAAAAAGAAGCTCAATGTGTGGTTGTTTGGTTTTTGTTTTTGTTTTTTTCAACTGATATTACTATCTTTCTCACTAGAAATGGGTACTGTGGTATGGCTATAGAAAGAATAAATTAGGGATTATCACCCCATAATAATCTCTCCATGAAATTTCCCCCAGTCCGCAAATCTATATCATTGAATTAATTTAAAACTTCAATTGAACATTTAAAAATACAGTTTTGGTATCCAAAGAAACCAGACAGACAAATGTAACAAAAGAATATCATGCATAGCAAGAATATAATACATATGTGACTCTGGTGACAATGGTTTACAATGAATCATTCTCTACAATGCTAGAAATGTGGGAACTTTTTTTTGTAATACCCCTACCCCCAATAGCTATGGTTCATCCCGAGAACAAGTGGGTTCACCAGAATAAAACGAGTATAGAAGAAAACAAATGCAAATCAATATAGGAAACAAAAGATAAAAGTGTTGCTTTTTTGTAAAAAGATTACAATAGTAAAATGCTGTTGAATTTAAAAAAACCCACCATTTTATAGGCCTGTCTCAAAGGAAGGAGTGACACAAGAGAATATCTCATCCAATTAGATATAAGTGAACTTGCACAGGTTTGTTTAGATTCAGTTTTGTGATTGGGTGAAAACTCAGGAGGCAAAAAGTTCGCTTGTTTATAATTAACATCTATTTGATTTCCCTAATTCCATCTCTGTAGACTGATAGCACTATTACATTTTTGCTTTTCTAATATAAATTGTAGCCAGGATTTTTAATGGCCTTTCTATACATGTCGACATTTCTCTTTCTCTTTCTCTCTCTCTCTTTTTCTCTTTTTCTTTCTTTCTTTCTTTCTTTCTTTCTTTCTTTCTTTCTTTCTTTCTTTCTTTCTTTCCGGTCCATCACTATTTTTAAGTTTAACTCTGCATCAAAATGATTACACAGTATCCTTTTAAGTGCACAAGGAAATAAAGTCATAGAATAATAGAGCTAGAAGAGATCACATGGGCCAAATCAGAAGCAGGTATTTGCTGTTGTTGTTTTTGCTGCCTTCAAACTAAAAACAATTACATGGGATTCTTATTCTTAATAATTACCTTTCAATTAAAATAGTTTTCAAGACAGTCATATATTTAAAACAACCATACAATCACATATTTGAAATTATAAATATAAAACTATTTAAACATTTTAAAAAGAATTTAAAAAAAGAAATAAATAAACATTAAACAAGGTTTGAAGGGCAATTTCATAGAATCAGAAAATCACCAAGTTGGAAGACACCACATGGGCCATCTAGTTCAACCTGCTGCCATGAAGCAAAAGCACAAAGTACCACTGAGAGTACTCTGAAGTGATGTATACATTTTTCCCATCTATAATCTCATTTTTCTGACTGCTTTTCAAATATCTCAGTTTCTTCCTCTTCCTTGCACTGTGCCCTTTTGCAAACTGAGTTCCAAGTGCAAAAGTAATTAAGGTTCTATTTACTCAGCAGGAGAAAAAGAGTGGGTAGAATCTCACCGTTTGGAGATTCAGGCAATAGCAAACTGCGGCAGCCTATCCTACTTTATGTGTTTTTACCAATCTCATGTTATTGGACATGCATGTCCATGTTGGGATGTATGATGAGAGTAGGAATTGAATATAACTCTGTGGTGAATCTCACAGCCTAGTAAATAAATAAATAATGAGCTGCATTGGGTCTCAGTTCTTAAGATAAAAGTGGGATATAAATAAATATAATATAATTATAATAGGAGCCAGACAAAAGCAAGCTTTTTTCTGTATTTCCATCAAATCGCTGTCTGCAGCAGCGTTCTTAAGATGACTTTTCCAGAAGATTTTCACATCTGGGCCTGTTCATCAAAAGAAATGGCTCCCCATAAATAGTCGGGTCCTCAAATGATTAGGCATTTAAATATTAAAGCCACCAACTTTTTATGGACCTGGGAAGCTGTTTGCAACCTGTGCAAGCCAAACAAATATTTGTATTGATGCACCAGCTAGCAGCTAATCGTCCTTTCGATGTTGGAAAATATACTATATTTTTAAAATACAAATAGATATACACCTGCCTGGTTGGCTGCAACCAGAATGTAGTATGTGACATCTGCAGTGTAAGTAAGTAGTGCCTGCCAATACAGCTGGATTGCATTATTACATGCTAGCCCAGGAGATCGCACTGGACCTGCAGGACTGTGGATCCCTGAATGGCCATTTGGGCTGCAAGGCAATGAAATTCAGCCTGGGGGTTGAACTCTAGGTCAAACTGCTGTTCCGTTTTGCTTTAAGCAATTTCTCAGAAACAACTCTTTTGAAACAAGTCATATGTTTAAAATTATTTTAGCCTTGGGCTTCCACCCATGGTTTTTCCTTTTGGTGTTCATTCACATCCTAAAGCCACTATGCTTTGTATGTGTGAGTCAGCATTCTTCCAGATTTGCCGGATGGAAGGAACAGGAAAATAGCATTGTGGTTGCTTAGCAACTGCAGAATAGGCTGCAGTTCATAGGCAACCAGTCCGTGGGAAGGAGACATTAACTTGGCCTCATGCGGGGAAGCATGCAGCTTTGAGGCTGGTCTGAGACTCATGGAATTGAGAATTTGGTCTGTAGATTCTTTCAGTCTTCACATGACAGGTGAAAAGGGGACCAGTGTGGGGCCGACTCCTAGCATTGCTCCTGAGTAATTGAGTTTCGACAGGTAGTGGAAGCCTTCCATCAATCCAGTGAGTAGGCAAATGAGCAGGCATATGAGCAGGCATTTTGCATTCCAGTTTTGACAAACAGGTAACATTTCTAGATATATAAATGAATAGTCCTTAAAACCGTTGGCTGCAGAGCCAATCAGAAAGGGGGAAAGCATGGATTTACCCATAAGTGATGCTGCCCAGCATTCACATCACCTCTTCACTGGAATGCTTGCCATGAAGGGGCAAATTCATGCCTTGATGGTTACACAACTCATTGACTGGTGTGGTTTGATATGGCTCAAGACCACTTGACATAACCTTGAATCCCATTAACAGAAGTTGTGGGGTACTCTGGATTTTCCCCCAAACCCATGACCTTGGACACTTATAATTAGCTGTGCCGTTTCTTCTTTGGGATGTGACTGCAGATGATTACATCATTATCCCACTTTCCCCAGACTTGGGAAGTTTGGAGGACAGAAGATGGCACTGACTGCACCCCATCCATTCCTCCATTCCCCCTTCCCTCTATCACATTGTATAATTCCGCATATCGTTACTACAAGTGCCAAGCAGTGTCCAGTACCATATTCATACCCAGTGGACCTTACAACATTTCATCAACATGGGCAAGATGAGAGTCGCAGGTGAATGGTGCAAAATCATTCCCAGTGAGACTTGACCACGTGACCACCATTCAGCAACCTGGCCATCTCGAGCCTCCATCCAATTCCCAAGCCATCTTGGGGCTACAGAGTATAGCTTCCAGTGATGCTGATCCGGAGTACCCATTTATCTGCTCATTCTACAATAGCTCCATCGTTGATGCTTTGCCATTATTACATTGCACTTTATTGTCCATTTTAGCTGTGAAACTACCTCTCCCCATTTTGGAATATTCTGCACTTTGGCCTAGATCTGTGTATTAGTCTCTTGTTTTTAACATTTTATGCTGTATGTTGATTTTAATGACTGTTTTATTGATGCTGATGTTTTATTGTTGGAATATTTGTTTTATTGTTTTGTTGTTGTTATTATATTGTTGTATTGGGCAAGGCCCCATGTAAGCTGCCCGAGTCCCTTCGGGGAGATGGGGCAAGGTATAAAAATAAAATAATAATAATAATAATAATAATAATAATAATAATAATAATAATTATTATTATTATTATTATTATTATTACCCCACTCCAGGTCAGCATTGCCATTTCTAGCCTGTCAAGATGCACCTTTAGTGTGAGATATGGATGTTGCTGAACAAATTGGATAATGTGGCCACAATGCTATCAAGATTAATTCCAAGAGGACCATGTCAAATTTCCATCTATTACATATTTAATCAGTTTGCTAATCAAAATTTTATGGGTGGTTCTTATTAAATGCATTGCTGAAATCCAGATAAGTGACATTCACAGCATCCCATCCCACTCCATGAACAGCAAAAGCAAAGCTGGGTGCAAAGGGAAGTTTTAAACCTCCTCTCCAGCAAACTGATAGTTGCAACATATAACCAAAGGTGAGCCACAGTATCGTTGCTTAAAATAGTGGTTTTCTGTTTTATGTATTGTCGAAGGCTTTCTGTTTTCTGTTTTCTTTCCCATTAATCACATTTACCCCCTTTCTACTTTGCCACATACTTTTTACCACATTCTGATGTCTCTCTGCTACCCATGACTGCGTTCCATCTGTGCAACATTGGAGGACATGTCTTTCTGAATAAAGTTTTGCTGCAATAAGAAGAATAAAAGGAATACAGATGTGCACAAAGAAATTACAAGCAGTTGTTGGATCATTTAATTATGATGTTTGATGGTTTTATATATTTTATGCATTAATTTTGGAATGTAATGCTATGTGTTTTTAGGGCTTGATCCCCATGTAAGCCGCCCTGAGTCCCTTCAGGGAGATGGGGCAGGATATAAGAATAAAGGTTGTTGTTGTTGTTGTTGTTGTTGTTGTTGTTGTCATCATCATCATCATCATCATCATCATCATTACTAAGCAATGCAAAAAAAGGTTTCTGACATGTGTATTGTTAAGGCCATCAATACACATAAATGCACCAGGAGCAGATGCCGAGAGACAGGTAGCATTCTGCTTTTATCTGGAATGCCAGATAAAAGCAGAATACAAAGCACACTAAAAGGGAATAAAAAATCTATAGAAAGATTATATGAATTCTGTTTAATGTCTTTATTACAGGAGATGTAGGGCACCAGTTCAGCTATACATGAACTGATATTTTCACTCTAAGTGATCCACAATGAAGCAAAAAAATCCCAAACACATAAACAATTATAGGATCAGAAATAGAAATGACAAGCTAAGAAAAGAGATCTTGGTTTGTTGAGCAATTTAGAGAAGATATTAATCCAATGTGTAGCTGATGTTCAATCAACAGCATGCATGGCATAATTGGGTTGAAGGATCTAAAATAAAATGATGAGTATCATACTATTCTTATAGACATCTATGGCTTGATTCTGAAGGACTGGGTAGGATTCTGATAACTTAACACTTAAAAGGATATTAGAAAGATGGAAACTTGTGCACAAAGAGGCATACAAAATTATGCAAGGTGTGGACACAACGAATAAGGGGATGCCTTTCTTCTTATCTCATCTTATAGGGACACACAATCATCCATTAAAGCTGAATAGTGGGAAATTCTGGACAGACAAAATGGAATTCCTCATGTGACACCTTGTTAAACTGAACAAATCACTCTCACTGGAAATGGTCATGGATGTCAAAGTGGACAGTATCAAATGGGGAATTGGAGGCATTTATGGATAATGAAACAATCATAACTGCTAATCAGGATGACTATATATTGCCTCTGGTTTCAGAGACATAGCATCTGTGTGTAGCAGTTGCTTGGAAACACAAGTGAGACAGTTTTTAAAGCCTTGTTAGTCCCTTGCAGCATAAAAAGGAGGAAAAGAGGGAGAAGCAGGAGATAGTGGAACAGCGCCTTTAAGACAAATTGGGTATTATTATTATTATTATTATTATTATTATTATTATTATTATTATTATTATTATTATTATTATGTTTATTTATATCCTGCCTTTCCTCTCCACAAAGGAAACTCAAAACGGCTTACATTAAAAGCATTTCAATACAATTTAAAATATAAAAGTGTATCAACATTAAAATAGAATTAAACATCAATTAAAATCATCAATTAAATCATCAATTAAATTATTGATCAATTATCAATTAAAATCCATAAGACGGATTTAAACCACAGCACCCCATGACTTGATCTTTAAAATGTTCCTCTTTAAAAGCCTACTTGAATAAAAAGGTTTTAGCCTGCTGCTGGAAGGACATCAGGGAGGCTTCCCTGGGAAGGAGTTCCAGAGTGAGGTGAGGGGCAGCCACCAAGAAGGAAGGCCTGCTCTCTCGTTCTCACCAACTCAGATTGCGATTTTAGCATGAGCTTTCTTGGACAGAAACTTAGATGCAGTACAGAATTACATCCAGGCCTCATGGTATAAAGCTTATCTGCACAGCATACACATTATTTAAAGGCATACACATTATTCAAAGGTGGTGCAAGGTGATACAGGTCTTTCACATCGTTACAGTTTTCAGTTAGTGTTAATGTGTGAAAACAATACATCTGCTTACCAGAAAGTCAGTTCCCTTGGATTCGGAATCTTCTCTGTGAAGATTCCTCTTGCTCCATGTGCAGTAGCAATGACTCGTGTATCAATACAAGTAATGTGTCATAAAGCCATTGTCTTTGTTCATACATTTGCTATTGGATCAAAATTTGTGAATCTAATTCAAGGAAGATAATTTTCTTTCCCTATTGTCATGATTGTGGATTTCTCAAGACATCCATCTTAGTAGTCTATGAATTCTGGATTAGTTATGACTTCCCATGATACTGCATGTGTTCTCAGAGAGTGTGTATATTTTTGTGCCAGCAACTTATTATACATGTGCATACAAATTCTTTGTAGTCTGTAAAGCCTTGTCTCTTGATGGAATCATGGCACCAGACAAAACAACAAAACTAAACACCCCACAACCTCGAAAATTGACAGCACAACCCCTCATCCACGCCTCTAGGTTGATACAACAAAAAGAAAAGAAAAATAAAGTCCTAATTAGAGGGAGATGAATAATTGTTTTTATCCAATTGCTGCCAGTTAGAAGGCTAAGCTCTGCCCACTTGGTCTCCTAGCAACCCACTCAGCCCAGGGGACAGGCAGAGTTAGGCCTCACTTAGGCATCTTCCACATTGCCTATAAAATACAGATTATCTGATTTTAACTGGATTTTATGGCAGTGTAGACTCAAGGCCCTTCCACTCAGCTATATAACCTACTAGCTGTGCCCGGCCACGCATTGCTTTGGTGTTGTCTGGTGGTGTTGGTGAGAAATTGTTGAGGTAGTGGTGGTATTGAATGTCTGTTGTATGGTTATATTTATGTTTAGTATGCATTTGGTTGTTTGTGTACTGTGAAAGTGGTGAGGGTAGAGGGGGTCTATGTCCCTGTGTAGTATTGTATAGTATTTATACGTTGTCCATGTGTTGTGAATGCTTGGATTGTGACCTGCTGTATAGTAGAAAGGGTTGGGCTGGATGGCCCTTAGAGGTCTCTCCAAACTCTTAGATTCTATGCTTCTATTATTATTATTATTATTATTATTATTATTATTATTATTATTTTATGACACAGCAAACAAGATAGATATGCTGGATTTCATATCACAAAATCACAAGTCGAACACTTCCCAAGTGTCTAGGACTGTGTGATGTATTTTCGGATGATGCGTGCAGATCCCAGTAGGGTGGTCTTTTGCAGTTGGCAGATCGTAATTTTGTCAATGTCTATTGTTTCTAAATGCCGGCTGAGATCTTTTGGCACGGTACCCAGTGTGCCGATCACCACCGGGACTACCTTTACTGGTTTCTGCCAGAGTCTTTGAAGTTCAATCTTGAGGTCCTGATAGCAGCTGGGTTTTTCCTGTTGTTTTTCGTCAATGCAACTGTCACCTAGGATGGCAACATCAATGATCCAAACCTTTTTCTTTTCCACAACTGTGATGTCTGGTGTGTTGTGTTCCAGAACTTTGTCAGTCTGGATTCGGAAGTCCCACAGTATCTTTGTGTGTTCGTTTTCCACAACCTTTGCAGGTTTGTGATCCCACCAGTTCTTTGCTGCAGGGAGGTGGTACTTGAGGCATAAGTTCCAATGAATCATTTGGGCCACGTAGTTACGCCTCTGTTTGTAGTCTGTCTGTGCAATTTTCTTACAGCAGCTGAGGATATGATCAATGGTTTTGTCGGTTTCCTTGCACAGTTTGCATTTTGGGTCATCAGCTGATTTTTTTTTATCTTGGCCTTAATTGCATTTGTTCTGATGGCTTGCTCCTGGGCTGCAAGGATCAGGCCTTCTGTCTCCTTCTTCAGGGTCCCATTTGTGAGCCAGAGCCAGGTCTTCTCCTTATCAGCTTTTCCGTCAATTTTGTCAAGGAACTTTCCATGCAATGTTTTGTTGTGCCAGCTGTCAGCTCTCGTTTGTAGTGCAGTTTTCTTGTACTGGTTTTTTGTCTGCTGTGCTTTGAGTGGTTTCTGATTTTTTACTTCAATCAAAGCAAATTCTTCACTTTGCTTTACATATTCTGCCAGGGTATGTTCTTCTTCTTTGACTGCTTGTTTTACTTGTAAGAGTCCTCTGCCCCCTGATCTTCTAGGCAGAGGGTGCAGTGAATGATGCATGTGTCAGAGCGGTTTCCTAGACACACACGCAAAGCAGAAGTTGCTGACGAGGAAGCTCTCGATAAATAATGATGCTGCAGTCTTCAGTTATCTATCAAAAGTTTACTTACGAACGGAAATCTCACAAGACGACACACAGCTCTCACGCAGGCACACAAAGGAAGGGACAGAGAGAATAAGATAGGAAGTTGATAGGAAGTAGAGGGCTATTTATCTCAGCCTCTGCTGTCTGATGCAATCCAAGTTTAACCCTTTACACACTGGTATAGTAAGCAGCACACAGTGTATGATGCAATCTCCAGCACACATTGCACAACCATGACTCAATTACATTTAAACAACTCTATATACAATCATTCCCACTTTAACAATTCCCCCTCTTTAAATGTAATTTAGTCACCATAGTTATATACATTGCTTAATCACATTTCAATCAAACTCTTTTACATTCATTACATTCAATTGTTTCATTCTGAATATTTTAACCTTGTAACTTAAACTAAGCAATCACATATAATCTTTACACAGTTGTTTCTTACACTCTATAAACACAGGGAACATCTCATGACTCTTAAACGATTACACATGAACATAAATCTCTATCACAAACACATACTTCCAAGACTTTGCTGTTACACTTTATCAATAACAATCAACTATTTCAAATCCACCGCTATCAACATAGTCTTTTCCAACAGGTGACATGTGTAACTTCGTTGGATCAGACAAATACGGTACTAGTGCACATCTTTTTCTTTCTTTCTTTCCTACACTCATGCACACATTTTCTGTGGTCTCTTGTTTTATTTGCTTAGTTGTTATTTTGCCTTTCGGTGTTCCAATGCTAGCCTTCTTTTGTGTACTCAAACCATGTTCACTACCTGATGTAACTTTCTTAGGTGTACTAACATGACTCAATTGTACCTCTTCTTCTTTCACCTTTGTGTCTACACTTTTGTTACTTGATCTTCTTGTTCTCTGTTTCTTAGGTGTACTAGATGTATCTTGATTTACTGATGAAAGTTT
The DNA here is from genome assembly GCF_035594765.1 of Anolis carolinensis. NCBI lineage: Eukaryota > Metazoa > Chordata > Lepidosauria > Squamata > Anolidae > Anolis > Anolis carolinensis. Next base: position 95,866,492 of record NC_085842.1, on the reverse strand, counting down.
CTTTGGTGTTGTGTATTCTGTACTCACTGACTCAATTACACTCATGAGTTTTCTTGTTTTTCTGTCCAAATTGTCCAGTTTCGCCTGTGTCCAATTTATAATGCCAGCAGTATATCTTATGACACATATGGCCCAGGTGTTTATGGCCTTGATGGTGTTGCCTCCATTGAGCTTGCTTTTGAGAATTTTTCTGACCCTTTGTGTGTATTCTTTGCTGACCACAGTTTTCACATGTTCATGCTTGATGTTGTCCAGCTGTAATGTGCCCAGATATTTTTAGGCCTCTGGCTGGTGACACTTTATTGTTTGGCCATTGGGCATATTTATGCCCTCACTTTCAATGATGTTTCCCTTCTTCAGTGCTACTGTCGAACATTTGTCCAAACCAAACTCCATGCTGATATCAGTGCTAAAAATTCGGACAGTGTTGGTCAGAGACTGGATTTCAGTTTCCGTTTTCCCATATAGCTTCAGGTCATCCATGTACATCAGATGTGAAATTTTGTGAGAATTCTTAGATGTTTGATAGCTGAGATTTGTTTTTTTAAGGTTGTTGACAGAGGGATCATGGCAATAATGAAAAGCAGAGGGGACAATGAATCTCCCTGGAAAATTCCTCTTCTGATGTTGACAAGTCCATAGCTTTCATTTCCAACAAACAGTTCAGTTTTCCAGTGCTCCATCATGTTTTCAATGAAGGTGCCAATGTTTTTACAAATCCCGATGGCGTCCAGACACTTGATGATCCAGCTGTGTGGGAGTGAGTCAAAGGCCTTTTTGTAGTCAGACTCTACTGTATATAATGAAAATGAATACAATCTAGCTCCAAGTATTCAAAAACACTAAAATCAGAATATATTAAAAATTACTGTGGTATAATAAAACAAAACAATACAATCTCTAAAATCAGAACACTAAAGAACAACACTCTGAAAACAGGGGAATTCCATACATGAAGCAATCAGGGCCAGCTAACACCTACCAACAAAGTATTCCCATCACCAAAGTCTGGCAAATCCTCTGTTTTCTGAGGGCCACAGACAGTAGAAGCACATAAAATATCTCAAAGAACACCACTCTCAAATCAAGGGAATTCCAGACAGGAAACAATCAGGGCCAGCTAACTCCTCCCAACAAAAAATTCCCTCAGGGAGGAAGCAGCCAGGCTTTAAAGCTTTCAAGCCCATTACATGCTAATCATTTTGCCTAATTGCAGCATTCATACTTGCCTCCAACAGACAAAACAACCCAACAATCAGAAATATTGTATATTCACAAGCTTTAGGAAATAATATCCCCTGATGATGCAGTGTGTTAAAGCGCTGAGCTGCTGAACTTCTGGACTGAAAGGTCGCAGGTTTGAATTGGGGGAGTGGAGAGCCCCCACTGTTAGCCCCAGCTTCTGTCAACCCTAAAGTTCAAAAACATGCAAATGAGAGTAGATGAATAGGTACTGCTCCGGCGGGAAGATAATGATGCAGTCATGCCACATGACCTTGGAGGAGTCTCCGGACAACGCCAGCTCTTCAGCTTAGAAATGGAGATGAGCACCAACCTCCAGAGTCAGACATGACTGGACTTAATGTCAGGGGAAAACCTTTACCCTTTACCTTAACTACCGCCAATTCCTCAATTCTTTATTTCCCATACCACCATACTTCACCACAGCAATGCGTGGCCGGGCACAGCTAGTTCAATATAAAATTAACAGTCTTAATAGTGCCACAGAGCTTTTCATTGCTTTAAAATATGTTACTTCAGATAAATGTCTCCTTTAGTACTGTAAAATAAATATTGCATGAATGGTAGTTGTACCTGGTATTACTTTTGTGTGCCTTCAAGTCATTTCTAACCTATTGTGACACCGAGATGACCCTCACAAAGGGTTTTATTGAAAGAAATGGTTCTGAGTGGGTTTGCTCTTGCCTTTTTCTGAGGCTGAGAGAATGATAAATCCAGCTATTGTGCCAAGGAAGGAGAAGTGCTGCAAACCACATACACACAGTGGCATACATCCAGTCACTAGTCCAAAATATATAGACCCACTGAATTTGTGGGGTCTCGATAAGTGTTAATTTGCCATTCAGACATTGATTAAATACTGTAGGTTTCTTCTAAACAGGGATCAGCAGTTCTTAGGCCAATGATATAGTTATTGACTATGCTAATTTTAATTGGACTTGGAATATATGCATTTGTTTATTTTGCTTAAAACATTTTATTTAGTTGTTACCCATTATTATATCTAAATCCTTCTGACTGGGGTGGGAGGCACTAGGGACAGAAACAGTTTTCCAATGGTTGAGGGAAAAAAATGAAAAGGAATGTTTTGAGTGTCCTAACACTCCAATGAAAAGAATCTTCCTCAAGTTCTTTTCTTGGTTGTTTGTCCCTGTCTTTGTGTAGATTCACTTCCCAATGCTGTACAGCAAATGAGCATAGCAGAGCCTGCAGAGGCACCTGGAAGGCTACAGATTTCAAATTTGCAGCTAACTTTGTTTGCATCCTCCGAATTTCACACTGGAATGGGCCCAAGGACCTCTCTCCAACTGTTAGACTAATTCTTCATTTAAGAGACATCTTCAAGAGCTGCAAAGAGCACATGCCTAGTTGGCACAGTGGTCAGTTGGAAATATGCAAAGACTATATTGACTTTATTAGAAAGCCCAGGTGAAGCATTCCACTTTGCCTGGCTTCCACGAGGAAAGAGGAAGAATCACATGGGGAAAGTGTCACCTTTATGGGGAGGCTCCGTGCTAGCTCCATTGGAGACAGAACAACATGAGAAGCCTCCTGTGTTGGGGTGAAAGTGTCTGGCAATGCTTTCACCCTGGTTGGGGTGGGGCCTATGGCTGTAGTCACACAGCATCATGTGATGTCTGGCATGGGCTTTGGTACTCCAGACAGTGTGAAAGTGTCCTAGGATGCTGATTTCACCCTGTCTAATGAGGCTGTCACGATTCTCCCATCTGCTATGCACTATGACTGCTACCTGTGGGTGAGGACTGGAGAAACCAAACTGCAGTTTACAGGTGGAGATACAGTAATGAAAAGATAAAGTTGACTACAGCTTAACTGACCACCACCAATCCACTTTCAGACTGTATTCCAGATATTGATCATTAACATTTACTTATAGAAAGAACCTCTGTCATGTTTATCTACTGGTGTTACTGGAAAGGCATTGTTACATAGAAAGAAAAAGAAAAGAAAGTCCTTTCCTGCATAATTTTTTATATTGCTACTATAACTCCAATGAAGTAGCAAAAAAAACTGAACATTTCATGTATGGCTAAGAACAGAAGCTTATTTGAGTCTTCAACTGCTTTTCTTTTTTACTACTGAAAATAAATCTGAATTTTAGATGGAAATATTTTGATAAAATTAGTATGAACATTTCTCATTTTGCTATCCATTTTTCAACAGCCTGAAATAAAAAAAAAATAACTTTATACCCAATGAAGGAAATGAGTTATGTGTCAACTGTTTGTTAAATCTGAGAAATGCATCAAATAACTATGTTCATTTTTATTTAAAAAATAATAAATCTCACTACTCTTACAACAGTTTATAGCCTTTGGTTCCAGTCATGTGTGCTTAATGCACTCTGAAATTAAAGTGATTTTAGTGGGGCTTTGTGCTTCTGTTATATTGCAGCCACTATCTTTTCTAAGCATGCCATGTGCACAAGGAAGAATCCTGTTGTTATGGCCAGAATTGGATTTCCTTTGGGACCAAATTGGCTTAAATGATTGAAGGAAAAGTGCATGAACTCAATCATACTGTTTTGAACTCAGGCAATGACAAATAATAATTTGAGAGGTGTTCAAACACTTCTGGCTCCCAGTGAGCTTGCTTGTTCCTTAATCCTCTTCTGGCCTATTCAGTAGTTCTGTTTGCTTTTAAAATGCATCAAAGGTATGTCTGCGGCAAAGCACATCAAACAAGTGGCAGCCTCTGAAGCCACATGGTAAGTGAGAAACAACAGAGAGGAGAGAAATAATCATCCCATTCCAGAGAGAGAGAGCCAGAGAACTCAACCCTCTAAGGAGGGATGCCTTAAAGACCATCCATTTACAGTTTTCATGGCATGTGAACCCACATGCACATGTGTACACACACACATACACACACACACACACACGGAGTATAAGAAAACTAAAAACTGAAAGCTCTGCCCACTTCATTTTCATCATGTGTTGCCAGAGATAAACACTGGAGGTAATACATATATGTCAGGTAAATGATGGAGAGTTTACACCTCAATTTGTCCTCCGAGCCCTTCTTCTTCTTCTTCTTCTTATTATTATTATTATTATTGACACAACGACGTTGTATGACACAGCAAACAAGATAGATATGCTGGGTTTCGTTTCACAAAATCACAAGTCGAACACTTCCCAAGTGTCTAGGACTGTGTGATGTATTTTCGGATGATGCGTGCAGATCCCAGCAGGGTGGCTTTTTGCAGTTGGCAGATCGTAATTTTGTCAATGCCTATTGTGCTGGCTGAGATCTTTCGGCACGGCACCCAGTGTGCCCATCACCACCGGGACCACCTGCACTGGTTTCTGCCAGAGTCTTTGCAGTTCAGTCTTGAGGTCCTGATAGCGGCTGAGTTTTTCCTGTTGTTTTTCATCAATGCGACTGTCACCTGGGATGGCAACATCAATGATCCAAACCTTGTTCTTTTCCACAACTGTGATGTCTGGTGTGTTGTGTTCCAGAACTTTGTCAGTCTGGATTCGGAAGTCCCACAGTATCTTTGCGTGCTCATTTTCCAATACTTTTGCAGGTTTGTGATCCCACCAGTTCTTTGCTGCTGGCAGGTGGTACTTACTATTATTATTTCTTTATACCCTACTTTATCTCCCCTGAAGGGGACTCAAAGCGGCTTAATATAAAAGCATCAGCATAACAATTTATGGAATTTAATAATATACAAATATACAAACATTAAAACAGGATTAAATATAAACAGTATTTAAAAAATTCCCAGTTAAAAATCATTAAAACACATTCAAAGTTAAAAACCACAGCATCACCTTAATTGATCTTAAACACCTTCATCTTTAAAAGCCTGCCAGGAAAAAAAGATTTTAGCCTGCTGCTGGAAGAACAGCAGGGAGGGGGCCATTCTGGCTTCCCTGGGCAAGGAGTTCCAGTTGAGGGGCAGCCACTGAGAAGGAAGACCCGCTCTCTTGCTCCCTACAACTGAGCTTGAGATGGAGGTGGGACTGAGAGAAGGGCCTCTCCTGAAGATCTCAGGTCCCAGGTAGGTTCATACAAAAAGATGTGGTCAGCCAGATAGCCACAGCCACTGCTAGCGCGTGCTCACCCTCCACGAGGGACACACACACACGAAGGCAGACACGGGAGAGTCCAGAGGGGAGGCGGGATGGGTCTGCCACTTCGCCTTCGCCTCGCCTCCTTCCTCTTCTTGCCGCCAGAACCCAAGCCAGAGCCATGGCCCAGCTGGCTTCTTCCTCCTCCGCCTTCAACTTCCTGGTGCTGGGGGGTTCGCACGAGCAAACCTGGGAGGAGGTGGGGGGTGTGCGTGTGCGCGCACATGGGATCTCTCCAAATGCACTCACAAGAAAATGGCTCCACAGGCAACTGCCTAGTTTGCCTTACGGGTGAACAGCCTCTGATTAGATATAGGAGACCATTTTGGGGACAATAAGCACTCTATTTCGCTCCCCATTTTGTTGATACTGAACCTGCTTCCCCCTTCCGCATATCCTTCTGACCACTTCCAAATCCCAAGGCTAGTGAGTTTAGGGATTTAGAAGTTGTGTCTAAAATACTGATAACACTAAACTTTGTAAACAAAATCAATGACTGGCAACAACTAGTCAATGAATCAAAACTATGGTAAATGAGATCAGAAATTCTGAATTTTGTGACAATGGAAATTTATTTATTTATTTATATCCTACTTTATCTTTCTAAAAAAAATAGAGAAACCCAAAGCATCTAACAATAATAATAATAACTTTATTATTGTATCTCCCTGAAGGGACTCGGGGGGTGGCTCACATGGGACCAAGCTCAATCATACACAATAGAATACATCAACATAGACACATTTAACTTATAACATGTAAAAGCAGAAAACTCCCAATACAATTAATAAAAGCAACTCAACATGGCACAGTGAGCGTATTCAGAAATTGGAGGCAGGTGGTTAAAATTACATATATGCAATAACTGGCAGAACACAGATGAGATGGACCAGGGTAAAGTACAATAGATGGGTATAGGTGGAGGCACAGACACAATAAAAGCAATACAATATAAATTTTAAACTTAAAAGCACACAAACATTAAAATAGAATTAAACACTGAAATTATTAAAAAGAAATAGTTCAAATCAAATTATGATTTATTTCTATCCCACTGAGAAGAAACAACACACTAGCACCACCAGCAAAATAATACAGGCAATTGATAACGTGCTATGAAAACTCTTAGGCTGTGCTGAATTTTTCCAAACTACCCAATGGGTTTTGAAAATGTTCAACAGAGTATTCCTCAGACCTCAAAAACAAAGCTTTTAGTTACACACACAAAAATCCAGATACTACAAATAGGAAATTCTACATCAAGATCCTCTTGAAATAAAGGTCTTATTAAATAGAATTATATTTAGCATCTGCTTCAAGTTGAATTGACAATAGCCTTGTCAAAGTAGCTAGTTTGAAAGATCTTGTCTAACAAGATAATAGATGCATCAGTTAATTACATTTTAGAGGGCATGGCCATGGAAGATGAGTCAATGTTTAAAGGTTCACATGCTGTACCATTATGAGGTTGTATTAGAATTGCATAAAAAAACATGAGGTTCCTAATTGCCTGTCCATAATGCCACTCAAAATTACAAGTCCTTTCCATAAGGTTTTTCTTGGAAATACTCAGGCGGTTGTTAATTTGTTGAGTAGTAAAGAGAGTCAGACCTGAACTTTCTAACAGCAGTTCAGGAAGGGACCTTTCTAATTATAAAATTATAAATATTAGGGGTGTGCAATTCGGAAAAAACCTGTGCCATTTTTGATGCCCAATTTTCAGCTGCCACCCTATTCAATTTTTTGGAAACTTCTCAAATTCGAGAGGGGGTTTCTGTTTTCTTGCTGGTAAGATTCAGTCCATTGGTGCCAATGGGAAAGTTTTAGAGGCTTTTATCTCCATCATTTCTATGCCTATTAGCATGAAATTTGCTACACAGGTTCACAGTCTGGGTGTTCTCCTGGACTCATCACTGAGCATGGAGCCCCAGGTCTCAGCGGTGGCCAGGGGAGCATTTGCACAACTAAGAATTGTGCGCCAGCTGCGCCCGTACCTTGGGAAGTCTGACTTGGCTACGGTGGTCCACGCTCTGGTTACATCCCGTTTGGATTATTGCAACACTCTCTATGTGGGGTTGCCTTTGAAGACAGCCCGGAAGCTCCAATTAGTACAATGGACAGCAGCCAGACTAATAACTGGGGTGGCATACAGGGAGCGGACCACCGCCCTACCAAGCCAGCTCCACTGGCTGCTGATATGCTATCGAGCCCAATTCAAAGTGCTGGTTTTGACCTATAAAGCCCTCCTCCTATGAGCCAGCAAGATCCCTAAGATCATCTGGTAAAGCCCTGCTCTCGGTCCCACCTGCCTCACAAGCGCGGCTGGTGGGAACGAGGGACAGGGCCTTCTCAGTGGTGGCTCCCCAGCTGTGGAACACCCTCCCCAGAGATATTCGACAAGCCCAAACCCTTCTGGGCTTCAGAAAAGCTGTAAAAACATGGTTGTGTGCTCAGGCTTTTAATGAATAAATGGCAAAGTCGACATGGTCTGATTTAAGGCTAAAGCATGAGGTTTCTGGATGAATAGATGTTTTAAATTTTTATACTGTATTTTAATAGTTTTAAATTGATTATATGTACTGTTTTTGATTTATTACTATGTTGTAGGCATTGAATTTTGCCAATTGTTATAAGCCACCTTGAGTCCCTTCGGGTGAGAAGGGCGGGGTATAAATGCAGGAAATAAATAAATAAATAATACACTTGTAGGCTACATTTATGACTGCAAATGTACCAAGTTTCAGAACGCTTCACCAATCCACTAATTTTTGGGAATTTTACAAAGTTTTTATCATAACATTTTTTTTAAAAAAAACACACACACAAAAGGGGGTTCTGAGAATTGAAGTCCCAAGCACATGCCACAATAGGGGAGGTGAATGGACACAGTGAACCAGGCCTCTGATTGGCTGAGAAGGAAAATGAGGAACACTGAGAACCTAAACTTTTATCATGCCCTGGGAGGGAACACAGAGGCTCCTTCAATGCCTGTGCCCCCAGATGGCGTAGTGGACTAAGTGACTTGAAGGTTGGGTTGCTGACCTGAAAGCTGCCAGGTTTGAGTCCCTTCCGGAGAGAGTGCAGATGAGCCCCCTCTATCAGCTCCAGCTCCATGCAGGTACATGACAGATGCCTCCCACAAGGATGGTGAAAACATCAAAAACATCCGGGCATCCCCTGGGCAACGTCCTTGCAGATGGCCAATTCTCTCACTTCAGAAGCAACTCAAGTTGCTCCTGACACACACACACACAAAATGCCTATGCTGCATGAAGTGCTGTTGGGAAAGCCAGCTTTGATTTGCCTCAAGCAGGCACTGGCGGTGGGAGGGGGGATTTGGGAAGCTGCCATGGAATAAAGAAGAGGAGAAGCTGCAGCTTTCTTAATTTGTGACTAAGAAAGCTTAGTAGTAGTAGTAGTAGTAGTAGTAATAATACAAACAGCAGTAAATAAAACAGAAGGTAAAGTTCCAAAGCACTGCAAGGTCTTACAGCAGATGTGAAACAAAAGTATTTGGCAACAAGTCTTCACAGCATACAGGAGCAAGAGTCTTTGGCAAAAAAGCCTTACAGTATGCAGTAGGCATGTGCGATCCAGGGAAAAAAATGGTTCTAAACTCTCTTTGAAAGTAGGGGGTGCTGGCGCTTCATTTCTAAAGTCATTTCCAAATTTTGAAGGCAAAAAGTTCAAAACTTTCCAAAACTTCTGAATCTTCGTATGTACCTTGTTAATGGCAGATGCACATGCGCATGAAGGAAAACATTATTGTCAATGGGGAAACTTGAGGGGCTTCTCTCTCCCTCATTTTTTGAGCTATCCTAATGAAATTAAGCCCATTGATAGCCCCAGCCAGGAGAGAAAACGCTCAGGACTTGGTTTCTTTCTATGGGGCTCTTATTAAGCCCGTTGCTAGCCCCAGCCAGGACAGAAAATGCTCAGGATTTGGTTTCTTTCTATGGGGCTCTTATTAAGCCCATTGCTAACCCCAGCCAGGAGAGGAAACACTTTCTCATATATCTGAAGGTTTTCCAAGGCCATTCAATAAATGGGCTCCAGCACTTCGAATTGGAAGGTTAATTCCCAATTGGCAAACCACCTCGAAACCCCGTTCGGAACCCAAAATAGATATGATTTTATTCCGATTAAAGACGATTCTGAGGAATTCACACATGCCTAGTATACAGGAACAAGAGTCTTTAGCAAGAAGTCTTTTGCAAAGCCAACGCTGAAGCTGTAGCACCAGGAAGGTTGGTTGCTGCCAGCACTGACTTCTGGCTTCTCTGCTAATTTATAGACTGAGGTCCCAGCACAGATGTTCCTAGGGTGAGGTCTGTTTGCTCAGTGTTTATGTCTTGATTCTACCGCACCTTCTCCTTTCTTCTTTTGCCCTTCACCATTCTAAAAATGTAGGGACTTCTAGTATGTCTTCCTCGCCTCCTTTTTCCTCCTCAATACTTGGCCTCTCCTCCTCCTCCTTCCTTCCTTTCTTCCTTCCTTCCCTCCTTCCTTCCTTGCCTCCTCGATGGCAGTGGGGCTAAGATTCTTGGAGGCAGTGCGCTGCAAGACCCGGAGCCTTCAGGAGCAAGCTGACGCTGCTGAAGCCCGGGCAGAGAGGCTGCAGAGGGAGCAGGACAAGGAAAGGGCCCTCCAAGAACAGGTAGTCGGCCCCGGGTTGGTTACAGCAGCAGCAGAAAACAAGGCACCCTTTCCTCCCTCTTTTCCTTCCACCCATTCCTCACTCCATGTTTTGTGCACAGGGAGGCATACCTTTGCAAAATGGCCTCTTCTCTTTCTCCTCCTTTTCGATGCTATATCCAGGATTGAAAACACTCCAGGCTTGGCTTGGCTTCTATGGGGTTCTTAAGCCCAATGCAGGAGATTGGTTGAAAATGGTTTATATCAGAAGGTAATCCAAAGGTATTCCAAGGATAGGCTCCAACGCTTTGAATTGGAAGGTTAATTTGAAAGCGCCAAACCACCTCGGAACCCTATTAGAATGTATTACAATTAACTAATTTATTATGATTGATGAAGATTCCAATTAATTTGCCCATGCCTATCGGGTAAATAAGCAGCCCCATTAGCCTCCATTAGCCAAAAAGATCTGGCTGCTGTGATCCATATCAACTAAGGCTTTGGCTGCTTCCCCATCAGGCTCGTTTTCATACATTTGGCAGAAGAGTTATCCGAATCCCCAGAATCCAGGACACTGAAATGATATTGTGCACACCTCTAATGAATATGCCAGCTCACAGCCCTCTTGGCTAGGTGGCCATTTTTACCATCTTCTCTTCCACTGGGATCCATGTTGTACCTAGAGACCATCCTGATAAGAATAGGATGTGGTGGTAAATGCCATTCCATGTCCCCTATGCTACCCAAACCTAGGAAACATAGGGTGGCTGTGTAACCTTTTGTGGTGGTTCTACCTCAGAACCAGTCCAAATGTTTACATGGGCCAAGAACCATGCATTGCTCTGAATTCTGGGCCATAATTCAGAGCAACCTGGAATTTTGGTGAATGCAGTTCAAGGCCACATTAAGGTGGTCTTGCCCTGTATTACATTGGATCAGCAATGTGCATAGTTTGGCCACCTCAGAGCTGATTTGGGTACCCTTTGTGATAAGTGGAGATGTGTCCTATTTCATGTTCTGTACATAAATCAGATGTAATAATAATATAGATGATTTTAGCATACATATTACACAAATGGTCTCGATTCTTCAGTAGATATTATGGGATTACTGAATCAATAATGGTTATATTACTGTACTATTAAGACTAGTAACTGCATTGAATGTGGCACACATTATAATCTCATCAAAATGCATACAATAGTGAATTAAAATCAATATTGGAATTCAGAATATTTCATGAATATTTACAATAAGCCAATGTGAGCATGTGAGACATTTGTAATATTTGATACCCAAAGAGATCATGGTAAAATGGAATGGGACAACTTAAAAGAAAGTGAAATAGTTTTACAATTGGATGATTTCTATCCTCTTTATAGGAAAAAAGAATGGATAGTCAGTCTGAACTCAGTTAAGTTTCACTGAAAGGAAGCAAGGTAATGTTCCTCCACTCCACTCAAAATACAGAGTCAAAGGGATAATTTTCATCCATCTCTCATGCATTTTAGAACATCTTGGTTCATAGTCAGCATTTATTTAATTAGATACATGCTGAAGTCACTATGCTAAACAAATACTGAACCTCTTAATGACCCTATATTTCAGCATAAATTACCGTTAAAACTAACATAGTTCAGCATTCCAGTCATGGAGTCTATCTTATTGCCACTTAAAATGTTTGTGCAGAATAGAAATTTCTGTGCAAAATAGCCATTATAGTACAACTGGACGCATTAGCTGGAGGCTTATGGTAAATTAATTAGCAACACAATTTAACTGCAATTGTTCTTGGTAGTTGGCATGAGGCAAATCCTAAAAGTGCTTTGTTGGCACATTATTTCAGAGTACAACTTCCTCTATTTGGGAAGAAGCATAGTTCTGTATTAGTTAGCAGAGCAACCCATTTAATCAGAAGGGTTTATATACAATGAGCCTTAGGTATCCGTTGGACTTTGGTTCCAGGACCCCCATGGATACCAAAATTCATGTATGCCCTAGTCCCATTATATACAGTGGCATAGTAAAATGCTATCCCGTACATAAAATGGAAAAAAATCAAGCTTAGGTTTTCAGAATACACAAATACAAATGTATATACATGCATACATACATACATACTAGGCATGGGTGAATTAATCAGAATTGTAAATTGGAATAAAATCGTATTTATTCCGATTTGCGAACGGCGTTCCAATGTTCATTAGCACTTTGGAAAAACCCCATGATTTTGAAGCGTTGGAGCCCATTCATTCATTGGGCTTGGAAATATGATCGTAAAATGAGGAAGCATTTTGGATGCAACCAAACTAGGTTTTCAGGGAAGATCAGCCTAGCCTGGGCTTGCCTCCCTGACCAATCATTTTGCCCATTTATGCAAGGGGAGGGGTCTGTACGTCCTACCTGAAAAGTGCCTGATGCTAGCCACGAGGCTCACATTCAGGGCTGGGAGGTTGGAGGGAGAGGTTAGCTTTGCTGTGGCTATCAGCTGGTTTTTCTCTTTTGCTGCCTGACTCACTGATTGCCAGCTTGGCCTGTTTTATTGTAACCACGGGCAGCCATTGAAAGAAGAACAACTTAACCAAGAAGAAAAGGGTGGGAATGGGGGTAGTTTTTTTTTCATTTAAAATTCTAAATTAAAGAAGCAAAAGAAGAAACGTTTGATTTTTTAGGGAAAAGGTGAGGGTAGGGAGGGAAAAACTTACTTAAAAATCTGATGCATTTTATTTTTAAATCAAGCAAGCAGCAAGAAGCTTTTATTTTTTGGATAAAAAAGTGGGCGTTGTTGCTTGGTGGTGGTGGTAGAGCAAAATTACTTTAAGTATCTGGTGCATTTCATTTTAAAATCCAGCACAAACAGCTAAAACAAGCTTTTATTTTGGGGATAAAAAAGTGGGGGTGGTACCTTGGTACTAGGGGAAAGGGCTTATTTTATGTTTGTTTGTTTCACCTCCTCAAGGCACTGGGTGTCCCATCATTAGCAGAAGCAAAATTAGCTGGGTTCAACCAAGGCCCTACCTCTCTTGCTTTGTGTATTTCTTTGATTGGCCTCCTCAAGGCACTGTGTGTCCCATCACTCCCTGAATCCTTCTCTGCTAGGTGCTCCAATTCTGGGGAACCTGCCAAGTTACATTGGGGAATCCTCTGGGTTCAACCAAGGCCCTGCCTCTCTTGATTTGTGTGCTTGTTTGATTGGCCTCCTCAAGGCACTGTGTGTCCCATCACTCACACAATCCCTCTCTGTTGGGTACTCCAAGTCTGGGGAATGTGGACACATTACACATAGCTGATTCCTTCTTTGGGTTCAAGCCCTTAGGGTTCAAGTCACAAACTCTCGGCCCCAAAAAGCCCTGTGAAATGGGAAATAACACTTTCAAGCCAGGAACAGATTTCTTTATTCTGAGGCCGATGGGCATCTGTTGGGAGTGGTTTGATGGTGTGCTATGATTTCTGTTCCTGGTTGATAACTGTAACTTCCTAATTGGTTCTGTCACAAAAACATGGCAAAACTTTATTACATTGCCAGGACTTTGTCTTTGCACAAGGCACATTGTGCTATGAAAGCTCATTGCTGGGTGTCCACTGTCCACCAATTTCACAGAGTTTCAACTACAAAAACAATGTTTCTGAAGTAGAACAAGGACTTTCAAAGTTAAGACTACCCAATGAAACAGGAAATAAGACTTTGAAACCAGGAACAGATTTCTGTAATTATTAAAAAATGTTTTTTTTTATGAAAGCTGTGAAAATTCGCCAAACATCAGAGGATAAGGGAAATATTCTGAAATTTGGTGAGTTAGCAGTGTTAGATGGGTTCTACCACTGTAGCAAGTTTGATCAGGATAGCTCAAAAAATGAGGGTGGGAGAGTCCCCTAAATTTCCCCCAGTGCTGTTTTTCGCTATTGTGCATGCACATCCGCCATTAATGAATTAATTAAGAATATTCCGAAGTTTCTGAAAGTTTTGAAATTTGGCTCCAAAATTTGGAAATTATTTTAGAAATGAAGCGCCAGCACCCCCTACTTTCGAACTGAGTTTAGAATCATTTGTTTCATGGATCGCACATGCCTAATACATACATACACACTCATACAAACTGTGGATGGTTTAATCTGTGGATTCAAAATCCATGAATATGACAGATAGACTATATGTACATGTTTTGGGTCTTCAAATAATCTACCTAAGCTAGCAAGTAAAATACATCAATGTGACTCTTTTGTTGAGGCAGAGACCTCTGGAAAATCATTTTTCTATAAGACAGATCAAGAAAATCCTATAACCTGATTTTACTTGCCTGTCAGTTCATTTTACACTGACCAGAATATAGTCATAATCATAGTGGTTATCAGGTAAAGGTAGGCAGATATTGTGTACCTTGATCAAATTCATACAGATTAATAAATTTGCAATAAATCACACACACTATGAACCCAATTGAGACTAGTCTGAATGAGGAAAGTACATAGAATACTTGATGTTAGAATATGACCTGAATATGCATCCCAGCTGATGAAGGATTTTCCAATTGATCATTATTAATACATTTTACATGTATTAATAATTAATTCTGATCAACAACTTATGTAATGTCAGTAGTATAAATACATGCCTGATCAAACATGAAGGTGTGGGAATTCATTTGAATCAGTTGCAAAGCTGGAGCTTCCCACCCTATTTGGCCCTATACTAAAAGGTGATCTTGGGAACCTTACTGGTCTGGTCTTTCTTCTTTTCCAACTGCGTTCGACCGGCTGAGATTGCTTTCAGCCATTTGCTGAGATTAATTTACCCTGCCTGGAAAGAAAACACTTCATCATAATTAGAGTATTGCAATGAGGATGTGGATTGTCCATTTTCTTTCCAGTCATTTATTTTCCTCCACAATTTTATCTAATGTTTGCACTATTTTCACCAATATACATATGTTTGTATGCAGCTATCTCTAATAAGGGCATTGGGTTTCTCAACTCAGATTGGAATAAAATAATTTAAATGTATCTATTCACAATAAAAGAAATCAAAGAAGTGAGCTAAAACTGAAATTCCAATCTATAAATCTCGGAGTAATTTAATTGGTGGAACTACTTAGATGCCCTTTCCCTCATCATCAACACACTGAACATGGGATCTGTGAAAGGAGCTCTGTGAAGAAACAGCCTCTATATGGACCAGAATGCATTCTGTGTAAACATAATTATTATTAACAGATGTACAACATGCTACGTTAAACTTAGTATTGGAAAAGTAAAACATTTTGAACTGTTTGTCTTGTTTGCTGATTTGTTTAATTTACATCCCAACTTCTTCCCAGCAAGATTTATATCCAGCTTTCTTCCTGGACGTGTTTCATCTTGTATACGGTTCCCAACAAGTTTGGATACCCCATTTTCTCTCTCTCTCTCTCTCTCTCTCTCTCTCTCTCTCTCTCTCTCTCTCTCTCTCTCTCTCTCTCTCTCTCTTTCTCACACACACACACACACACACACACACACACACACACACACGTTCAAAAATAATATGCCTCTCCAAATGTTGTGGGGGGAAATATTGTTATGTGCACAATACATTTCATAGATTGGGGGGGGGGATAAAGTAGTGTGTATATAGGGTCTTCAGTTTATTTTAAAGGTGAATTGCCGCTCTGTAATGAGGATAACCAAAGCAAAATAAAAACATCTTAGAACCTTGATACTTGAGGGAACACCACATACCCCTATGTATGTATGTATGTATGTATGTGTGTGTGTTTGTGTTTGTGTACATGTATGTGTGTGTGGATATAGATATTGGTATAGATATGCCTGCCTGCTTGCCTGCCTGCCTGAGAATGGAGATCTGTTAGCTAGCTTCAAATTGGATTATATAGTCAGCATAGATGTGCCCCCAGTGAGAAGTTACTTAGGGGCTTAACTCGCACAAACTATATGTGTAATTGGGATATGAGAATCCTACCAATCAATCTCTTGCATTAGCAAAAGGGTTGCACTTGGAGGCACCTTATGATGTTTTATATAGGAATATTTACAAAGTTTTAAACTACCTAGTTCATATTCAGTCAAGGTTAAAAAGAACACAGTCCCTTACTATGGCTAGCTTAACATAGCTTAACCACTCACAGTGCTGATGGAGTTGCTGGATAATTCAACACCTTGTGGGCCAAATTATGCACTTCCAGTCTCAAACCTTTTCTTGCTCTCTTGTTCTCTCTCTCTGTACCTCATGGCACCCTTGGGTTTTATAATCTCTTGCTTAGAAGCCTCTTAGAGCTTTGGCACTTCTTCCCAAACTGGTCATCTTCACTGGGCAATTGTCTCTTATGATCTCTATTCCTCTTCCATGATGCTGATCCCCAATGAATGCACTTCCAACACATCCTTAACCCTTTCTTTACCTGGAAGGGGGCAAGACCCTTCCGCTGTGTTGCCTGGATAATGAGAAAGCCCATTATCACTAGGTTCTATGGTTTTATTATCCAATATTCTTTTAACTAGTTATGAATAATCTGGATTTAAATTGAGAAACATGTAATATATTTGCAAACATTTAAATCGTTTATAAACATTTATTATTTTAAGTTGATTTTGTTGTGAGGAGACTCAAGATAAAGGGACGGATACAACTATTTTAATAATAAGTAAATATTCCAGCCACAACTGGAGGACTGTATGAAGAAAGTTAATTACTAAGGTTGTTCTTGCAAATATGGTGGACTTAAATACCATTCACAAGATATCCATTTCATTCCTCTTTTGCCTATATTGTAGAGAAGTACAATGTAATAATCAAATCATGTGGCAATCAATAGAAGTAAAGAAACCGAGGCAAGAGAACTCACACCTCAATATTGATTCACTTCCTATTAAAGTTTGCTTTGTGTATATAATTCCCTTGAAGTCAACTACCCAACTGCCAACAAGAGTCTGCAGAGCCATTATGTAGATGCTAATGCAACTCCAGGTGAGTTACCAGATGGTAGAATTAAGCGGTTTTTATTATGGTACTCCCAAGTCCATTGCCTTGTTTAGTTCTTGCTTCCCTTAAAAACAAATATATCACAAGTGGTATAGATGTGTCTCCTGGAACCCATTTAAAAATAGACTATTATCTGCCTGGTTAAATGAGTCCCCATCTTTCTTAGTTCACTGGGGCAGAGTTAATGATCTCAGAATTTTCTGAAGCAAAATATCAGGACTCTAGTAAAAAAAAATTCCCCTGTAAGGCCAAAAAATAAACAACTGTGATACAAAAATATGTAGACAGCATGAGTATGGAAGTGAGATGCCACAGTTGCTAACACACCTTATTTTGCAACTTTTAATAAAAACATGGTTATTTCTGGAAATCTGCATTACTTTAAATTTTATGAAACAAATCCAAACAAAAAGGACATTTAAAATGCATTACATTGAGGAAATGCATTTGAAAACATGCACAAATTAGGTAAAATAACTATTAAAATGTATATATTTAGAGAAATGAATACCATTGCTTCAATTTTTTTGTCCAAACTTTAAAAATACAAAGTCTCGTACAATCCCCAGAGAACAGGATACATCAGATTTAGGACTGAAAAAAAATGAGAATCAAGGGGGTCACAATTAACAGAGTTGGTCATTTCTAGAAATAAGGTTGCTTATTGCATGTTTAACTGAGCGCAGCAGGAAGAGAGACTTTTGAAATTTAGTGAAGAATTGGTGTGACTGCTATAAATGAGATTTTGTTATGGAGACAAAAATCTATTAGAATTATGTCATGCTTCATAGATGAAAAAGGCAATACTCTTGTACCTGCTGAAGAATGGTGAAAATAACACAGCCTCGATTCAAATGTGCAGCACAAGCAAAAAATTAAAAATAGTGCATGCCCAATTATACCTTCAGATGACAAAAGCCCCACAATATATGAAAACAAACAAACACACATGATACACAGGTATTAACATGTCCCACAGTATATGGAATAATAGATGCACATAGAACCATTCAGTTGGAAAAGCCCCCAATGGCCATACAGTCCAACACTGTTCTGCCATGCAAGTACACTTAGTCAAAACACTGCTCCTGACAGATGGCCATCCCCGCTTTTGTTTAAAAGCCTCCAAAGAAGTTGCCATCATACTTGGAGGTAGTCTATTCCACTATCCAACAGGTTTTACTATTGTGAAAAGTTTTCCCTATTGCAAAGGTGAAATCTATTTTCCTGTAGTTTGAACCCACTGCTGCATCTACACTGTAGAGTTAATACAGTTTGACACCACTATAACTGACATGACTCAATGCTATGGAATCCTGAGAGTTGTAGTTTGGTGCAGCATCAGCACTCTTTGGCAGAGAAGGCTAAAAGCCTTATAAAATTACAACTCCCATGATTACATAGTGCTGAGCCATGGCAACCAAGATGGTATCAAACTGCAAATTTCTGTTGTCCGTGAACTTATCAGTATCACTAGGATGTCATCACATTAAGCTGGAGAAAATGGGGGAAACCATCTTCTTTGAAGAATCATCATCAAAGAAGGTGATTTCTTTGATTTCTTCTTTGTGGGATTTCATCTTTAAAGAAAATGGAGAATTTACTTACCCTCATCACACAGGATCGCCTCTTCTCACCTCTAGCTCAACTACTCGTATAAGTAGAGGAGACAGAAGGCATCATTACTAAGGCAGACACCACTTCTCTGGGCTCCACCCCCCCCCCTACTTATTCTCTTTGGTGAAAGTCCAAAACCTAGTAAGGCACTAGAACTTACTGTAGTTGGTTAAAAAAAGAAAAAAAACAAAGTTAAAAAGCTAGCAGTAGCACAATTTCAAAAGCCAAGGATATTATGAAGGGGAAATAATAGGAAAAACAAGGTGGTGATATCTTGAAATTACAGTATTCTTAATTATTAAATTAATTTTAAAATTTTATCATGCCAGACTCATTTCCCTACACATCAGAGACAGTTCACAGATGAAACAACATGGGTAAGAGGTGGAAGTCCCCTTGCGTCTGATGATGAAATCCGTGTTGCTTCGTCTATGAACTGTTTTAGATGTGTGTGGAAACTGGGGGGATCTTGCATGAAATGAGGTCCTAGGTTATCTTAAGGATGGAATGGAATAGCTCTGACCTTTTGGAGGAAGGTTAGGTTTGCCTCTGACATTAAGTATAGCTGTGTCCAACTCTGGGGGTTGGTGCTCTTCTCCATTTCTAAGCCAGACAACCGGCATTTTCCGTAGACACCTCCAAAGTCATGTGGCTGGCATGACTGAATGGAGCACTGTTATCTTCCTGCCGGAGTGGTAGCTATTGATCTACCCACATTTGCATGTTTTCGAAATGCTAAATTGGCAGAAGCTGGGGCTAACAGCAGGAGCTCACCCCATTCCCCAGATTCAAACCGCCGACCTTTTGGTCAGCAAGTTTCACAGCTCAGCAGTTTAACCCACTGCACTAACAGGGGCTCCTTTTTGGAGGAAGAATGGAATACAAACTACATCAAATAAGTACTTGGCATGTAAATGAATGGGCAAAAGAGGATAAAATTTGAACTTTGAATGTCAACCATCTCCAAGATATCTTTTGCCATCAGACTTCATTTCCTGCTTCTTAGCAGGGGGTTGGACTAGATGGCCCATGAGGTCTCTTCCAACTCTACTATTCTATGATTCTATGATTCTATGAAAGGTTTGGATAGCAGCTGAGAAATTTTCCATATGCACATTCTTTCTTGTACAAAGCAGATCTCCATGGGAGATGTTGAACGTTACCTTTCAAATTTCAAGTCACCTAATTCACTAAGAACATTTCTCCACCTTGAACAAAGCTGAATGATTGTTCTTAAATAATGAGCAGATCTAAGAATAGACCTCGAAAGAAAAACAAAACAATTATCACATCTGCAAGCACTACTCTGAGAGGGAGGCATGATGACACATCCCCATGCTTGGCTATAAAGGAACCTCAGTGTTGAATAACACCCTATGAGGGTGAGAGGCACAGGCTACTTTCCAGTTCTTAGTCTAGATGAAAAAATATTGCTCTGCCACACTTCAACAAAAGAAAGTGGCAAGGAAGAGCTCCCAATCTTGTCTTCATGTTTCATGTTTGAGGTCTTGTGGCAGTTGCTCATAAAGGCAGCAATTAGTGCTTCTGTTAATTACTGTGCTTACAGATGGTAGAAAAGCGAGCACCCACTCTTATACTTAGAGAGGGGATTGCACCGATGTACGGTTGAGTGTTCCCATTTGCAACTCCAATTGCTCGGCAGCGCTTGGCATTATCCATTTATGGACCCAGTCACTTTCTTTCCTTCAGCTCCTATAAATAAAGTGTTCCTACCAGGGTCACTTTCTGTTCCTTGTCTTCTTAGATCTATACACAGATACAGAAGCAGTGTTTCCAAAGTGATGGCAAATGGCTTCTTTGTATTTTTGATTCCCAGCCTACGCAACACTCACCATCATATTGTGATCTACAGGGCAACAAACATCTAAGGCAATTGATTTAATGCCAGAGTGAAGTTGTTTATGGAGCTTGTAACTCAATGAAGTGGAGATGCTTTCTATTACTATACATGACTTTCAAGTGTTCACAATTTAAACTTTCTTCTCAACACAAAAGACAGACAAAGGAAGAGAGTGAGTATTTGGACTATGTGCAAAATACAATCCAGAGGTACATGCATTTTCATTTGAATAAACATGCAGCAACTCTAGAAAATTGGAAAATGGAGTTTGGTTTCCTCACCTTCCTCCTGATAACAACATCAGGAAATATATCTTCTCTAATCAATGAATGTGTCTGTGTTGACAAAGTATGGCTTGCATTTCGAAAGAAAGGGGGGGAAATATCTGTATGCACCGTGAAGAATTATGTATAATTTCTGGAGTATGTTGTGTATAGGCTAAAGCGTAGCTGCTGATGTGTGTGTCCATGTGCAAAATGAGGCCACTGCCTACAAAACATTTCTTTTCTTCATATGAAATATTTTGTTTCCAAATGTTCAGTTTTGTAGCAACTTAAAACTGCACTAGAACACTGAGAAATATGGTTTAGGCATCCAAAGAAGTGGAACAGGCAATATTATCAAATGAACACAGCAAATGTAGGAACTAGGAAGTTGAGATATTTACAGCTATCAATGTCTCACATTGTGCAATGCTACAAATTTGGAGAACAAAAAGATGTTTTAATTTGGAGTGGAAACATCCTAATTATAAAAGCATAACCTAATCTGAATTTATGGTTAGGATGTGGTTTAGAGCCCATAAAAGATAACCAGGTGTTGTAGACTGTATTTCAGAAGAAAGAAATGGCAAAGCCACCTCTGAATATTCTTTGCTTAAGAAAACCCTGTGAAATACATGGGGTCAACATAAGTTGACAGGCGACTTGATGGCACACACACATAGTTTTGCGGTTCGAAAAGCTGGCAGGGAAAATAAAACTATCTTAAAATCAATTGGATTGATTCAAGGGACAGCTGAATTGAGTGCTGCTCATGGATTTATAGATTCAGAATATGTGTGCGTAAATTTCTGATTGACAAGTATCATAACATTGTTTCCAATAATTTTCTGAAAGGTGCATTCTAACTTTGAACCAGAAAAGATTTGGATTTGAAACCTCAAGCCTCAGATTTTCATTAGCCACCAAGAATACATATTCTCCTTCTGAGAGCAGGTCAGAGCATTTTTGTACCATCAAGCTTTTACAAACGGATAAGTGTTAAGTTTTTAATGCTGTGTGGTACTATTTTAAGGTGTGTTTCTTACAAGGGTGTTCTACTGGTAGCTTTTTAAGGTTCATTTAAATATTTGGAAGTTTAATATTTTAATTTATACGTTTTCATTGTTTTTAAATCTTACATTTACACTTTTATTTTCACTTTTGTATTGTGTTTAGCTTGTATTATTTTGAATATATTGTTAGGCCCATTTGGAGTCCTGTTTTGGAAGAAAGCAGAATATGAACAAATAAAATCATCCTCATCGTCCTCATCATCCTGAACTTCAATTTTACATGCACCAGTACATTTCCATTGTTACAATGCAGCGAGCAGTCATTGTTTGTGGGAACTGATTTTCCATTTATGCAGTTGGTGAACTTTCTGTGAGAGTGGTAGCATTTTTTAGCCAGCGAAGAAATCTTAGAAGCTCTATACTTTTTGAAGTATCAGCTCCTAGTTGCAATCTTCTATGCTCAATCAATCAATTGCACATTTTCCTTTCAAATCTTCCATGATATTTTTTGTGTTTCCTGCTAAGTGATGAAGATGATGAACTTTCAACTTCCATTACTACCACTCACCCTAGTGCCAGTCTTTCAAGTGTCTAGCTATTTTCTATTTTAGTAAATTTTTCCTCTTAGAAAAGCAGAAATATGGTTGATTTCTTAACAATGTCATGACAGTTGCAGCAATAATTGTTATAGCATCTATTTTTGTAGCTTATAGAGAACTGCTTTTTGATGGATAAAGATTAATCTGAAAAAGTGCAGAATATGACCTTATTGAGGACACAAAGATCACTGTGAAGCAGTGTGTTGGGAATACAAAAGTTCTGAGACATTACTGCCCAACATTTTTGGAACGCTTCACCTTTTCTTCTTTCAAAAGTGAGCTCTTAAAGAAAATACTATCTAGCTCTCCTCATGTTTTACATATACATTTTTCTATTTATTTTCCCCAATCTGTCAGGCAAACACTAATTCTCTGAAAGAGCTCCAAATTTAATAGCTAATATTTTTGAGGTACCTGCAAGATTTAGCTTTCAAGAACCAGAGATAAATATCATGAGGAGTTGCTTGTTTGAGTTATGTATTAATCTTACTGAATAGCTATGGCTTATGATTCCATATATGTCTCATAACCCTTTCTAAAATGTCATCTCAAAAGATCAAATTATAACATTTTATTATTTTTTGAGAGGAAAAGAGATAGGATAAGTCACTGGCTGGCAATCTATCTAAGTAAACCTCTGTTACAGATGCAATGAAATGTTTGTAGGTTTTACATAGTTCCTAGTTTTGCAAACACAAATGTATCATGGTAGATTGTTTGATCATTAGACATGACCCAATGCTTCTGTATGCTTGCATAGTTCTCTGGTTTTTCTTTATTGTTAATGTAGTCTATAGGGAATAAGTGTTTATGATTTAATCTTCTGGAAGACACTGTGGAGCACACATCACAGAAAGTTTGGCAAAATAAAGCAAAGCAAGGTCTGGAAAAATTGAGATGATTTCTCCTGCTGTTCACAACATTGTTCAGGAAGGCTGTACAGGGAGCTCAGTGAGTCAGTTTTCACCTGTACTATCTGGTCCAGAGATCCCCACAGAGACTCTTGTCATACTTAGTGGAGCATCTAATATTTGCCATCCAGTCATGACAATGGCAGAGACAGTAAATCCAAGATGCTTTGACCTCTGGGGAGTCTTAGTCAGTGAGCTGCTCTCCAACAAGCAGCAATAATGTGGAATAAATCACACAGACCTAGCTTTTTGGCTTATTTCGACAGACAGAGACATTGAAGTAACAATGCATGATGTTGTTAAATGGATGGCTCAACATGGGTGTGAGTAAATACAGCATAAAAGTCATCAGCCTCCCCCTGCCTCCCACCAATGCCAAATGAAGACATGACTTTAGAAACCTTTTTGGAGTCATGAATGGCAAAACCAGCTTTCAAGCCCAGAGGAAGACAGAGGGTAAATTTCCTTTGTTTCACTTTACGCTCAAGAGTAAGACTTTGAACAAAAAAACTAATATGGCTACTAGTATATCTTCCTGGTACAGTTTCAAGATATACACGCTGGTGATAATAGTGAGAATTAAATATTAGTGATATTATAGAATACCTATTCTTATTTGTGCTTATATTTCACTTTTTACTTAAATGAGCTCAGTGGGGCATCCATAAGCTACTACAGCCTTCAGAAGTAGATCAGGAAGACAGTGATTGCCCCTAGCTTGCCCACTGCATTTCATGTTTCTGCCAACCCTTGAACATGGCTCTCCCAAGGACACATCTACACTGGTCCTTTATCTTGGGGCTAGTCCAGATCATCAATTTCCAGATCAGCCCTGAGATGGTTTTGACTGCCAGCCTCTCAGTCATTGCAAATAGGGGAAGGAGTCCTGACCATTTGGTCGCATCTTACCATCCTGCTCTCATTCTCAATGCAGCAGCAACCTGCAGTTGTGACATGGCTAGTGATGGTTGCTTGTCACCTAGGAGACCAGAATGATACAAGAGAGGGATGGGAGGAAGAAAAGCCACTTCTCTCCCCCTTCCTTTCTCTGATTGCCCTTGTATCTCATCCAACATAATTCCAAGTGACGAGTGACAGACACAAACCATTGCATATCTGCTGGCCACTGCTACAATGAAATTGGGAAGGGCACAGTGAATGTCATGTCCTATGTTCCTGAACCACCAAAGCCAAGGAATAGAAGATGGCCATATAAACAGTTGCAGCAGCTGGTTCTGTCTTGGAAGGAGACCAAGTGCTTAGAAGAGCCCAAGGCATGGATTGCTGCAACCTGCAACTTTTGTTAATGTGGCTGTGTTAAGTCCCAAATCAGCTCCATACATTGTTCAACCTCTACGGAGATTATTTGTCCTTTGCGATAAAGAGTCAGCGTAGACGTGTCCCAACTACCTAATCAGTAGACATCACTACTCATTGTACCAACATCTTTAAGGAATAAAAAAGTGGACTACAATCCAATATTGTCTAGTATAGAAATCCGCTCATCGAATATATACAGAGGAGAAGAGTACATGGAAACAGGTAGTTGACCTCTGAGCACCCCTGAAATGAGCTGCCTGCTCCCAGGCAAGTGCTATAAACACCCTGTAAAATTGGTATGCAGATGCATCACCTTATGTTGTAGACACATATGAATGGCTTTAATCAGATAAACTACAAAGGAGAAAAAAAGGAGCTCTCAAGTTGAAGAGTTCATCATATTCCCTTTGGAAGCTGTAGGTGTCACAAGTTTAAGGAGTAAGTTCTATGCAATCGCTGGCATTTGAAATGTTAAAAAAAGAAAGACTGCAACTACATACCTATTATTGTGCCATCTGGGACTGCAGTTGTATAGCAGGACCACAGTCTAAATGTGCAATTCACCATTTCACCTATGTCTGCTTGAGCCACAAGCACACACAAGCCACACTTCAGCTAAACACCCAGCCATGCATTATCTGGTGAATCCACTTTGTTTTGGCTGTGTAGAGATAGCCTATGTCACTGTAGTTTCCTTTAAGGTACTTTATTGGCTCTTCTTTGCTAGAAAAAATTGCATCATTACAATTTTTAGATGGCTATTATAGGGGCAGGGAATAAAAAATACATAGTTACATTACTGGACTAGAACTATATCTTCCACAGCATCTAGTTATATCTGGTAGGGGTTTCGTTAGTCATCGGAAGCTGTATCAAATGTAAAATTCATACTTATGATGTGATATCTGATGTGTGGGCCTGACCCATGCCAAAAACTATAGAATCAAAACTTACCCAATACCTTTTTATTTGAATTTTGTAAATCTCAGAAACCTCCCAAAGTCAGTTTCATTTTCAGCACAAGGAAGCAAAGTAAAGCCCAAAAGGCTGCCTTTCCCCTTTAAATTAATGGCCTCTCACCATTAGGAGAGGAAAGCAGTGCCTTAGAAGAAAGAGAACTGTCAGGGTGAGGGGAAGAAGCATGCGGTGTGGTTTTAAAGTTTTTATTTTGATTTTTTTTAAATGAAATTGCTTGTAATGTCTTTTAAAATTCCATATTCGAGATTATTTCTCATCACAATAATCTCTTCTCCTGACATGGTGATGCATATAAGAGTCTCAAGAAGTAAAAAGTTTGGTTTAATAAGAATACTATCTGCTCACTATACTAGAAAGTCATTGGTAGAACTATATAGCTTGGTGATGTTCACAGCTTACTGTAGATACTATTTTCCATTCCAAAATGGAGTGCAGTGTAGTTCTCAGGATATCCATGGGTGCACAGATGTCTCCAGTGTAGTCAAGGGCAATTTTAAAAAAGAAAATGTTATATTGGAGGGTTATTAGAACCCAGGTTCAGTGCCACCCTGCATCCTGATGGTCCTCCAAGGAAGTTAGAGGGGACATTTTTTTTTAAAAAAAAGTGATGTTCAGGTAGAATCCTAGCACAATCCAACATTTTCCTCCAAGATGTTTTTGAACACCGCATTCCAATTTTTTGCTCAATAGTTGAATATATCAGGTCCTCTCATCCATCACTTATGATTATTCATGTTAGCATGGAGTTATTCAAGAAAGGGTGAACATTCAATCTGGCTACAGATTATGTCCTTGATTGTCCTTGTACATGAAAATGCTTGTTTCTGTCTCTTCTACAAGATGAAGCATTTCACATGTGTGATTCACTATGCTTTGATGCGAACGGAATACACTCCTCTTTTAAAAGAGGAAGAAAGTCCCTGGATGTTGGGGCTCAAACCAATGAATGATCCAAAGTCTAAAGTGCACAGCACAGTTTGCTAAAATCAATTCATTGCAGTGACTTTGTTCTGCCAAACACAGTATGTAGCTGGCTTTCAAGTTAAGTTTCCGCATCACATCCTTGTCAATGTGATCAAAATGACATTTGGACTTTGATCATTTTGTTTTAAGTGGACCAATAAAACTAATCAAACTTGAGGTTTAATTTCAACAACAAAAATTATGTAGTTGTAAGAAATATAGAAATGCATAGTTAGAATTCAATTAAAATGCAAAGAAGATTATTTGAAATTTAAATTTCTGAAGGTTTTGAAAGGATATTAATTCAAATTTGAGTGGTCAATGGAAACAAATATATCACAACCTCATTTATTATAATTTCATCTCCTTTTAAACAAAGAATCACAACCATGAAAGGAATCAAAACTGATAGTTTAGCACCTTGATCTCAAGAAACACTGCTAATGAAGGCTTTGTTCCAACTCCTAGCCACAACTAGAACAGACTTACTAAGTCAAACATTTTGTAAATTTCATTGGTTCAATAGGTCCTCTATAGCTGAGACTCACAATTGAATTTAATCTGAAATGTGAAACTTCTCCAATGTCTATATGAAAATAATCCAAAATGCTAAAATCTCTGATCTATGAACAATCATATTTGTTCTGTAGAACATGGTTCGTTTATCTCTGTTGTTTTCTAGGCAGAAATCAAATTTCTTTCCAATATATACAACTGTAAATACCATGGATTGCTTTGTTCTTGTTGTTCTATACCTTCATGTCAACTCTGCAACCTTATTATAACATTTCCGTGGCTAGATGTATTCAGAAGAGATTAGTTATTGCCGTCCTCTAAGGCTGAAAGATTGTTATTTGCCCAAGGTTTTCCATGACTAGTCTCATAGGGCACTTCTACACTGACATTACAACACAACTTGGGACTGGTTTTGGAAGATTTTGTTGTGTGAGTGATTGGATTGTTATGCTTGGAACCAGTTTGAAGCCAGGAAAGTGGTTACATTCACCACATACCATAATCTGCCCTCAAACCACTTTGCAGACTTTCCCCCCATTTCTGAGAGACATGCACATCAATGCACCAGAGGCTCAGACAGGGGTCCCCAAACTAAGGCCCGGGGGCCACATGCGGCCCATCGAAGCCATTTATCCGGCCCCTGCGGTGGCTCCCTCCTTCTCCACTGAGGAAGGCATGTGCAGCACAAGGGAGGAGGGAAAGGCACATGCCTTTCCCACCTCCTGCCTCTATGGTGTACGCCTTCCAAAGCTTTGCTTGTTTATAATGGTATTCTAATTATTATTTAATTAATTATTAAGTGGTGCTTTGCTAGCACTTTTGGTGCACAAAGGCAGAAGGGGGTTGGACTAAATGGCCCAAGGGGTCTCTTCCAACCCTCTTTACTATTATTATTATTATTATTATTATTATTATTATTGACAGAAGGACACAGTATAACACAGCAAACGAGTTATATACGCTGGATTTTGTATCACAAAATCACAAGTCAAATACTTCCCAAGCATTTAGGACTGTGTGATTTTTTATTATTATTGTTGTTGTTGTTGTTGTTATTATTATTATTATTATTATTATTATTATTATTATTATTATTATTATTATTATTAACAACATTGAGGCTGGGTAGCCATCTGTCAGGGGTGCTTTGCTTGTGCTTTTGGTGCACAAAGGTAGAAGGGGGTTGGACTAAATGGCCCAAAGGGTCTCTTCCAACCCTCTTTATTATTATTATTATTATTATTATTATTATTATTATTATTATTATTATTATTATTGACACAACGACGTTGTATGACACAGCAAACAAGATAGTTACAAAATCCAGCATTATTATTATTATTATTATTATTATCAACACAACGACGTTGTATGGCACAGCAAACAAGATAGATATGCTGGATTTCGTTTCGCAAAACCACAAGTCGAACACTTCCCAAGTGTCTAGGACTGTGTGATGTATTTTCTGATGATGTGTGCAGATCCCAGTAGGGTGGCCTTTTGCAGTTGGCAGATGGTGATTTTGTCAATGTCTATTGTTTCCAAATGCCGGCTGAGATCTTTTGGCACGGCACCCAGTGTGCCCATCACCACCGGGACCACCTGCACTGGTTTCTGCCAGAGTCTTTGAAGTTCAATCTTGAGGTCCTGATAGCGGCTGAGTTTTTCCTGTTGTTTTTTCATCTATGCGACTGTCACCTGGGATGGCAACATCAATGATCCAAACCTTGTTCTTTTCCACAACTGTGATGTCTGGTGTGTTGTGTTCCAGAACTTTGTCAGTCTGGATTCGGAAGTCCCACAGTATCTTTGCGTGCTCATTTTCCAATACTTTTGCAGGTTTGTGATCCCACCAGTTCTTTGCTGCTGGGAGGTGGTACTTGAGGCATAAGTTCCAATGAATCATTTGGGCCACATAGTTGTGCCTCTGTTTGTAGTCTGTCTGTGCGATTTTCTTACAGCAGCTGAGGATATGATCAATGGTTTCGTCGGTTTCCTTGCACAGTCTGCATTTTGGGTCATCAGCTGATTTTTCAATCTTGGCCTTAATTGCATTTGTTCTGATGGCTTGCTCCTGGACTGCAAGGATCAGGCCTTCTGTCTCCTTCTTCAGGGTCCCATTCGTGAGCCAGAGCCAGGTCTTCTCCTTATCAGCTTTTCCTTCAATTTTGTCAAGGAACTTTCCATGCAGTGTTTTGTTGTGCCAGCTGTCAGCTCTAGTTTGTAGTGCGGTTTTCTTGTACTGGTTTTTTGTCTGCTGTGTTTTGAGGAGTTTCTGATTTTTGACTTCAATCAAAGCAGGTTCTTCACTGAGGAGCACAACCAAGAGCACCTAACCCATTAGCATTATGGAGAATCAAACCAAAATGAAGTCTACTGGCTCGGTCGTCGCCCAGGATAAAAAGGACCGCGGTGGATGCTGCTGATTCTGGACATCCATCGACAAGTGGGCTACGGAATCATCAAAACCCAAATGAACAGTCACAGAAGCGGCAAAAATATACAATGCCAGAAAACCGCATTATTATTATTATTATTATTATTATTATTATTATTATTATTATCATCATCATCATCATCATCATCATCATCATCATTGAGGCTGTATTTGTTCCCTTTTTTTAACTTCAAAATAAGATATATGCAGTGTGCATGGGAATTTGTTCATAATTTTTTAAAAAACTATAGTCTGGCCCTCCAATGGTCTGAAGGACTGTGAACTGGCCCCCTGTTTAAAAAGTTTGGGGACCCCTGGGCTCAGGGGTAGAAAAAAGAGAAAGTGATAGGTAGGAGTGAAGGTAATCAATTACCTCTTCCTGAGGGTCAATTAGTCCCCTACTGCCCAGCTATCCCCTTGGGGCATTTTTCAACATTCCCCATTCTGGAGTCTATAATGTGCTTTAGTATCTACAAAGCGTTCTGCATTTTATGGAGCTGATTTCACAGCAGATCTGGGATACACTGGCATTGGCTGTAGCACATTTTATGACAAAGCAAAAACTTACTTGGGAATTTTAAAATGTGTGGCAAACCTTTAGATGCATGATACAACGACCTCAAGTCACCTTTGTACTGCATTATATGATAAATGTAGAAGGGTCCACAAAGTCCTCATCCAATATTCAGACCACAATATACAAGGTCAAATGGGTAACTTACTCCTTACATATACTTAACTAACTGTGATACCAAGGGATGAAAAAACTTTTTCTGTTGGAGAATCCATACTCACAAAAAAGTCCATACACAGATACTCTAAGGCACATGTGTCAAACTGGGCCAAATCTGGCCTGCCATGTCATTTTATGTAGCTCTTCAGATGCTGTACTCCAGTATTCTACATCATTAGACTTTATTACTAGACCTGATGGGAGTTCTCATATAATAATATCTGGAAGGCGGCAATTTGTTTTGTTTAATCAGGATAGTGAGGTTTGAGTTTAGATACAAGGCTTAAGGATATGATATCTTACTTTAAAATGTCCTTTCCTCAAACTCAGAGTCACAAGTGCTGTTGGGTTGCAATTCTCATCATTATTATTGTCATGGTCCGACCACTATCTGATCAGTTTAAGCCTTACCACATCCTCAAACCTCCGCAGGGGTGGTGGACCTATAAAGATGGTCCGCCCCAGGAGACTTATGGATCCTGAGGGATTCCTGGTCTCTTGGGGATCTGTCTGCCATGGAAGCTGACGATCCTGTTGATGCCTTGGTCGCTCGCTATAATAGTGAGTTGTCCAGGGCAATAGACACGATCGCTCCCGAACGTCCCCTCTCGCTACGTGGAATTGTCCCAGCTCCCTGGTTCACCGGGGAGCCGGCGGAGATGAAACGCGTGAGAAGGAGACTAGAGTGCCGCTGGCGGACAACTCGTGATGTATCTGACCGAGCACGGTCTATTAGGGCCTATTCCGTGGCGTTGCGAGCAGCCAGGAAGGCTTTCTCGACTGCCCGCATCGCGTCTGCAACAAATAGATCATCAGAGTTGTTTCGGGTTGTTGGGGAGCTCCTCCACCCTCCTCAGGCTGGGGGGGCACCTGACATCCCGGCAACTCGGTGTAGCGAGTTTGCTCACCATTTTGCAGGCAAAGTCGCTCAGATTCGTTCCGACTTAGATGCTGGCCTTGTTGCAAGGCCAGGTGAGGTAACCGAGGCTTCTGTCTGTTCAAACTTGTGGGATTCGTTTCAGCTTGTGCAGCCTGATGATGTGGACAAGATTCTTGGAGCAGTGAGGGCGACCACCTGTGCCCTTGACCCTTGCCCATCTTGGCTTTTAAAACAGGCCAGTGGTGGGTTGGTTGATTGGTTTTTGAGAATAATTAATGCCTCTTTGGGGCAGGGTAGATTTTCATCTTGCCTAAAACAAGCGGTGGTGAGACCTGTCTTGAAGAAGGCCTCCCTAGATTCGACCAACTTGTGTAACTACAGACCAATCTCCAACCTTCCATTTTTGGGCAAGGTCTTGGAGCAGATGGTTGCCTCTCAGCTCCAGGGATTCTTGGATGATACGGATTTTCTGGACCAATCACAGTCTGGCTTCAGGCCTGCTTTCAGTACCGAGACGGCTTTGGTCGCCTTGGTGGATGACCTCCGCAGGGAACTGGACAGGGGGAGTGTGACCCTGCTGGTTCTCTTGGACATCTCAGCGGCTTTCGATACCATCGACCATGGTATCCTTCTGGGACGTCTCTCTGGGATGGGCCTTGGGGGTGCTGTTTTGCAGTGGCTTCAGTCCTTCCTGGAGGGGCGTTCCCAGATGGTGAAGCTGGGGGACACCTGCTCGGACCCCTGGCCATTGTCCTGTGGGGTCCCGCAAGGTTCTATTCTGTCCCCCATGCTTTTCAATATCTACATGAAACCGCTGGGCGAGGTCATCCGGGGTTTTGGAGTTCGGTGCCATCTCTACGCGGATGACGCCCAACTCTATTACTCTTTTCCACCAAAATCCAAGGAAGCCCCTCGGATACTGGAACAGTGTCTGGCCGCTGTGTTTGCCTGGATGAGGGTGAACAAGCTGAGACTTAATCCTGATAAGACAGAGGTCCTCCAGGTCAGTCGCAAGTCTGATCGGGGTATTGGGTGGCAACCTGTGCTTGACGGGGTCGCACTCCCCCTGAAGGCGCAGGTCCGAAGCTTGGGGGTCCTCCTGGATTCGGGGCTGACTCTTGAGGCTCAGGTGTCGGCCGTGGCTGGGAGGGCCTTTGCACAAGTAAAACTTGTGCACCAGCTGCGACCATACCTCAAGAAGTCTGATCTGACCATGGTGGTCCATGCCTTAGTTACCTCTAGACTGGACTATTGCAATGCGCTCTACGTGGGGCTGCCTTTGAAGACGGCTCGGAAATTGCAACTAGTACAACGCTCAGCAGCCAGGTTTCTAACTGGAGCAAATTACAGGGCATGTTCAACGCCTCTGTTTAAGGAGCTCCACTGGCTGCCATTTACCTTCCGAGCCCAATTCAAGGTGCAGGTTCTTACCTACAAAGCCCTAAACGGTTTGGGACCCGCCTACCTTAGAGACCACATTTCCCCCTACGAACCCGCATGATCTCTTCGCTCGTCGGGGGAGGCCCTTCTCTCGCTTCCACCACCCTCGCAGGCGCGGTTGGTGGGGACGAGAGAGAGGGCCTTCTCTGTCGTGGCCCCCCAGCTTTGGAACTTGCTCCCTAGGGAGATTAGGCTGGCCCCCACCCTCCTCTCCTTCCGGAAGAACCTGAAAACCAGGCTTTTCTGGAAAGCCTTTGATGAATGAATTCTGTTGGTTCAAGTTGTCTGCCTACATAATAATAGACCCACTGATTTGCCTTCTTATTGTCATTATTGTCATTTCTAGTACTTTAATGACTATGTTCAATGACGTAACTACCTCCCCCCGATTTGACACATTCGCCCTTTGGCCTAGACTTGTGTTTTATATCTGTTTTTAACGCTTTTCCTGCAATATTGTTTTTATGATGGTTTTACTGATATTGTTGATTTATTGTTGTAAATTTATGTGTTTGATTTGTTTTTATATTGTGATGTTGGGCAAGGCCCCATGTGAGCCGCCCCGAGTCCCTACGGGGAGATGGGGCAGGATACAAGAATAAAATTATTATTATTATTATTATTCCCAGTCCACATGGTGGATAATCAAAAGTGATGGAAGTTCTCATTCAGTAATATCTGTGGACACAAACTAGGTAAAAACTAACTAGCACAGACCACTATGTAAAACAATTGCCCCCCTGTATCAATGGAGTCCATGGATTCAACGGCCCTTTGATGGCCATGATAACACTTTAGAAATGATTTCCCCCTCAATTTAGTAATAAATAATGAAAATATCTTCTCATGGATCACACACCCTATATTAATACTGTTATTGCTAATAACGTTTGTAGATTTTTTCATTTTTCTCCATATTCTTCCTCTTTGTTTATCTACCTTGTTTTCAAATTTTATTATGTTGTGTCACATTATTGTTAGCCACCTTGAGTCCCCATGAGAAGAAAGAACAGGATAAAAATTAATTAATTAAATAAATATTATAATAAATTTTCTTTCTCACCAGCCTTTCCCCAAGACCCAAGGCATGAAAACTGCTAATGTATCTCAACCACCACCTACAGCACCATGGCTATTTTTCAAGGAGATATGAAGCATAAAACCTGCTTTGTTCCATGTTTTTCTACTAGAAATTGAACTGTACACTGGTTTTCTTCATTATTGCTTTCAGTTACCTCCTTTCCATTAATAACTTCTCTTTGGATTGGATTATTAACACAGCTAATAACCATTGTTGCACTGAAGTGAAGCATGCTATGCATTTTCTATTCCCATATAAAGCACTTTTACAATGTTGCTTTGTTTATTTATTTATTATTTGAACTTATATGCCGCCATTCCCCTAGGGCTCGGAGTGGCTTTCAAAAACAGACTAAAATCTAAAAAAAATTAAAAACAGCAATAACAGAAATCAAAAGCCTGCTGAAACAGGTGTGTCTTACATGCCCTGCGGAAGGCTGATATGTCCCGCAAGGCATGAACTTCAGGTGGCAGGGTGTTCCAAAGTGATGGCGCCACTGCTGTCCAGTCTTGAGATGACCATGGCCTGGATCACCGTGGCTAGGTCATCTCTAGACAGATAGGGGGCCAGCCGTCTAGCCTGCCACAGATGGAAAAAGGTGGTTCTGCTAACGGAGGAGACCTGGGCCTCCATCGTCAACAGAGGGTCCAAAAAGACTCCCAGACTCTTTACCAGTGATGACGGGCGTAGTGCCTTGCCATCCAGGGTAGGCAACTGGATATCCCCACTGCCCGGTCGACCCAGCCATAGGATCTCCATCTTTGCTGGATTCACCCTCAACCTGCTGGCATGTAGCCATCCAGTAATGGCCTCGAGGCATTGATAAAAGTTGTTGGGTACAGAGTCCGGTCGGCCTTCCATCTTCAGCACAAGCTGAGTGGCATCAGCGTACTAGTAGCACTCAAGCCCAAAATCTCGGACCAGCTGAGAAAGTGGTTGCATATAGATGTTAAACAACAGAGGGGAGAGAATGGCTCCCTGAGGAACCCCACAAAGTAGAGGGGACATTTCAGAGACCATGCCTCCCCTCTCCATGGTTGTGAAGGAGGGAGGTCAGCCAATTTAAAGCTGTCCCCCTGACTCCAACAATGGCAAGGAGGTGGGTCAAAAGATTGTAATCGACTGTGTCAAATGCTGTTGTGAGATCCAATAACACATTATGTTGTTGTGAGATCCAATAACACATTACGCTGTTGTGTTGTCAGCTTCCTTCACCTCCGTGGTAATTTTGCCATCTCATGTCATTATGATTTACCATTCTGTTTGCAAATAATTAAGTATAATACTGTACAGAATTGGCCAGGAAACTACATTTTCCACCAATACTGTGTAATGTTGCTCAGTTGTCTGCATCTGTCTATCTCACCTTGTCTCTTGTTTAGTGAACATACCTTGCATCCAAGTCAGTTTAAATTAATTTTTCAGGATGACATAGCAGCCCCGGTACTTTACAGTTTGTCATCTCTACTTAACACATGAAAAATACTTGCCCTACCTGTAGGTCACTAGATGCAGGCATGTAGAGATTAATGAAATGGTTTCAGACTTTGCTGTCCCCATCTGTTATTATTTCTTACCCACCTTTCCTCATGGATTAAGGCATGGAACAGCAACAGATTAAAACACAACATACACTATCAATTAAAAATATATAACCCAGCTAAAACATCAGTTTATAGGAATGTATATGCTCAGTACATATTAAAATAATAAGTGTTAATTAAAATTAATAATTTTAAAGCAGTCAGGTAGGCCTGCCAGAAGAGACTGGTTTTTATGGCTGCTTTGAATTCAGACACTGCATTCACTGTCAAATCTCTTCCGGCAGGTTAGTCCACAATTTGGGGATCGCTGAAGAACATGTTTGCTGAGTGACGGGCAAGTCCTGGCTGGTTGAAGTAAATAACCCCAAGAGGATTTAAGTGTACAGGGTGCATTACTTGGAGAAGATGATCCTGCAGGTAACCCTGGCCCAAACCATGTAGGACTTTAAAGGTAGTAACTAACGATGTGTACTTTTCCGGGAAATTAACTGTCAGCCAGTTGAATTATTTTAATATAGGTGTGTTGTGCTCACTCTGGATGTATCTGTAACCCATCTGGCTGCCATATCTTGAACTAATTGGAATTACATTGTAATAATTATATGGATGTAAGAGAGAGTTCTGAAAAGGGTAAGACCAGGAGAGCAGTGACACAACTACTTTCAGGTGGTATTTAAATAATATTTCAAAAACTATAAGATAGTTACATGGAGTAAAGGAACGAATTTAACAAATTTGATACAACTTTTCAAACTGAAGTCCAAAACACCTGGAGGGCTGAAGTTGGCCCATGCCTGAATTAAAGTCTAGAATATCTGGAGAGTCCCACAACTGGCACTTCCATGGCCAGCTTCAATGCAGTTTCTCAAGTCGCTCCTGACACGAAAAAAATGGTATAATATACCAAAACAAAATAAAACCTGGAGCAACAATAACCTACAACTGGATACTCTTTTGTAACAGGTGAGGTTTCAAAATCATCTTTAAAAAAGTCTCAGATGGAGTGCACACTTGTTATCTAATTTAGAGGGAGCCGAGACATATGTAACCTGATAAACCCTATGCTAGAGATAAGTAACATAATGTTTCCCAAGTGCTTTGCATTACAGTTCTCATAACCCCCGACCATACTGAAAACACACTCAGATATCATCAGATTGCATACCATTGCCCCATGCCATCTGGATCCTGTGTACTTACGAAAGTTCTTCTTTTTCATAAGCTTATATCCCCCAAAAGCATTTCCTCTATGAAAAATTCAAATAAACGTGGGAGTGCAGTAGAAGTCTCATTTGCTATATAATCCAAACTTTGCCAAATCAAACCTTTTGGATTCTGAAAACAAACAATACAAAGTGCTTGCATGTTGTTTTAATTCATCCCCCCCCTTTAAAAAAACAATTGGATTTAATAGGATTTTTCTAAGATATAAGTATTGTTCTAAATTAGCTGTTTGTGGTATTTTTTCAGGGGAAGGAACTTCCCATTTATAAATATTTAATTGTATATTTATTAGGGTATTTATGACTGTTATTTATTGATTTGTTGTAATGATGTATTGATTTGATGTAATTCCAACCACTTCAGACATTTAACTATGATGTGAGGGGAAATTTTAAAGAAATAAATAACTTATTAATTTTATTTATATGTTTTTCACCTACATCTTTATTCTAACAGCATGAATTGCAAAATGGTGAATTTCAGTACTGTTAAGGGCAAAGAAGACAAACAAAGCTGACCTGGCATTAGAAAAGTATGGCTGTTTTGTGTTTCACAAGTACAAGTAATCATAGAATAATAACAGCAATTTAAACAACAATAATTTTAATAGAATCATAAATTATTTTCATTCAAAATGATAATTTAAATGCCTCCAATAGGATCTTTCTCTCCCCCCCCCCTTTTAATCCAAGAGAAGGTAACTGTCCAAGTTTTGGTCCCACATCAGTGAACCTCAAGACTCTGGAAGATCACATCCTCATTCCCCTCTAACATGAAAGTAAAAAAACTAAGGGAACTGAGGGAAATCAATAAACAGAGCCAAAATTGCTGTTAGCAAGCCACAAAGACTCTGGTGGAGGCAGTATGATTAGGGTTGTCAGAGTGAAAATTGAAATGGGTTCCTTTACCTTTAGAGTTTATGCAGAAATAGGGATTTCAGCAAGTATTGCTTGCCACACAAACAAGCAACACCTCCTGAAACTCCCTGAAATGATTCAATAATTAAAGGTATAGGAGCCCTCTATTGTTTTTACCCCTGAAATTTTCATTCTGGCTGTAAGTTTAATTGTGGACCATTTTGATGCATTTGGTGACCCTTTCATGCTTGAATGTTAAGGATTTCTTTTCTTTTTCACCCATGTAAAGAAAAAGTTACTCCTGTTTGGAGGGAAAGCGGCGGAGGGGGGGGCTGTCCAGGTTTCCAATAGGTAATGGATGCAAAAAAATTAAATACATTTTTCCAAATGCCAATGATGCCTCCCTCCTTCCAAAGGTCTGGAGCACTACTGATCCTTTTGTAGTTTTAGAAGTCCAGACTGCAATTTCTATGTGTCGCTTGTGAAAGGAGAGGCTTTTAGAGATCTGGAAAAATGGACTTGAGGGCTCTACGAGGCTTATAGGACACACTTTCCTCACTCCTAAAAGCCACATATACTACTAATTTGATATGGATTGGCAGTGGTGTGTGTGTGTGGCGACGGGAGAAAGAAACTCTGACTGCAATAAATTTACCTGAGTAAAATTCTGTCCCTATCCATCATAGTCTATGATCCCTGTTGAACTTTCCCCATGGATCATTGGCCCTTCAAGTATCCCCACCTCTCTTTAAAACATTGACTGTTGCATCTGTGCAATCTTATCTGTTGTCCAGCAGCTACATGAGTGATAGGTTTTTATTTTAAGTTTTTCCTAGGTTGCAAGGGCTGCCTCTTTCATCTGGACCTCTTCATTTTCTGAGACAGATTATTTGATTCCTTGACCTTGCTCCTGAAAGCATTGAAAATGTTTGCAGACAGACAAGTGATATCATTGTTAAAAAAACCCACATAGACACACAGAGTTTGAGCAGCGCTCAAGTAAGCAAGTGAAAATGTGATTGTGAGAAGCAAGGTGACAGTTCTGAGGCTGTAATGTATTCAGAGTAAAGTGCCCTTGTCTTTCTTGAATTTTTAAATCTTTTATCAAGTTGAAGGTTGTAGCCTTATCCTCACTGCTTGGTGTTAAAAGGTGACAATTTATTTGGAAATCACATTTCCATTTGAAAACACTGCATGCATTGTGGTTAATATGTGGACTCCAATATGACTGCTGTTTGAGATGCCAGGAAAATATACCATCAGAAATTGAAGGAGAAAATTTTATTACTTATTGGTATTGGGATTTATTTGCATATTGCTACTGTTTGCACATGCTTGCACATTGTATTGCATATTGGTGGTGTTGACTCTTACACTTCAGCAGAGCACTGGCAACAGATTGTATGAGTACATAAGAAAATTTCACTTATACACATTGACACACACACAGATGCCTAGAATCCTATGCCTAGAAGCAGGATATAAACTGAATAAAATAAAATACAAATGTTCCCTTCCAGCATAATACAGACTTTGTTTTCATCATTGAGAATGCATCGATGGCATTTCTGATGTAATGACAGCAATTACAAAAATAATAAGGATAGTAATAGACTGGAAAGAAGAGCATTATATATTAGGCTACTCCTGTACCAAGTTTCGTTAATCAAACGATATATAAAATATATATTTGTATTCAAATTTCACAAAAAAGTGTTGATTAGTATCAGAGATATAGCATTTTGAAAGAACTCTTATGCATATATTTTCACTTTATATTGGAATATGTAAAAATCAGGATGTCATGGCTTGTGTTGAGGACAAAGATGAAGGGAAAGGGTTTTTTCACCCAGCATCTATAGAATCATAGAATTATAGAATAGTAGAGTTGGAAGAGACCTCATGGGCCATCTAGTCCAACCCCCTGCCAAGAAGCAGGAAATCTCATTCAAAGCACCCCTGACAGATGGCCATCCAGCCTCTGCTTAAAAGCCTCCAAAAAAGGAGCCTCCACCACAGTGGAGTGATAGAGTTCAGTGTTATCTGCGTATAGATGGCACTGCACTCTAAAACTCCAGGTGACCTCTCCCAGTGGTTTCATGTATATATTGAACAGCATGGGTGTCAACACGGAGCCCTGATGGACCCCACAGGCCAGTGGGCAAGGTGTCGAACAGGTTTTTCCCAGCATGTCCTCCGAGAACATCCCTACAAGAAGGAACAGAGCCACTGAAGAACAATGCCTCCAAGCCTCATTCTAGAAAGGCAACTTAGGAGGATACCATGGTCAATTGTATCAAAAGCCACCGAAAAGTCCAGGAGAACCAACAAGGACGCATTCCCCCATCTAGTTCTGGGTGTAGGCCATCCATCAAAGTGATCAATGCTGTCTCTTTCCCATAACAAGGCCTGAAATCAGACTGAAATTGATCTAGATAATCTGCTTCATCCAGGCACCCTTGCAGTTGTGAAGCCACCATATGTTCCAGTACCTTGCAGGAAAATGGGAAATTGGAGACTGGTCTAGTACAGTTGGGTCTAGGAAAAGTTTCTTTAGAAGAGGTCCTTCCACACCCTCCTTGAGGCCCGCAGGGACCCTGCCCTATATAATGAGACATTAATAACTTCCCTGACACTCTCCAACAGTCCCCCCTCTAGTCTGTTAGGTCTACAACACATTTGGTGGCTCTCACCTCTCCAAGAATTCTGTCCATCAACACTGGACAAGCAGGAGCCAAGGTTACATCCACAGCTGTATTAACTGTGGTGTCCAAATCAGAGCGAATCCAAACGATCTTATCTGCAGCATGGTGGGCTGTACAAAATTGCCTGATAATATCTAGCAGCCAGAGTCAAGAAATAATATATGCTGATGTCTGAATCCAAAAGGGAATAAATCGTAAAATATGATTGGAGCTGTTCAGAAAGCATTCTAGCAAGCTACTGTTGCTAGTTAAAGCAATAAGTAATAGCCGAACATGAAGAGATCATTTCTGCCCACACTGTCTCTTCCCCCCACCCACCAGCTTCAGATCTTAGTCATCATGATTTTGAAGTTCAAAGTATTCTCCTGAAGGAAGCTTCAATAGTTCAAATGCAGGGCACCAGTGACAGATGATTCCCGTGTTCGAGGCAGGAGTCCATTGCAGGGATTGCCTAGCTTTAGTTGAGCTCTCCAATGTGCTGAATTTTTTTAGAATTAGGGTATTAGGGTTCAGCACCTTGGAGAACTGATTTAAAGACTGGATTAAAATATGATGTGGATTCACTACCATCAGCCACCAATGTTTCATGGATGGGAATCAGAGCAATAACAATCTTGATTCTAATAAGTCACTCAATCCATAATAATGGCTAAAGAACCAATATTTTTTTTCATCCTGAATTTATAGGAAAAGACATTTCTTCAATATCTCTATTTGAAAAATAGAGATATTAGGGAGAATACTCTATAGCAATAAAAATTCTAAAGTTACATTAATAAGGCATTATCTTAATTTTCTTTCCTAGCATCACATTTTGCCACTTCAGTGTATTTCACTCCTACTTTTCACATTTTACATTTAGCCAGGGTTTTGAATTTTCACAACAGAACTAGAGTGTCTAAGTGGCATACTGTATTTTTCACCTTTTATTGATAATATGATTTAAAGATGTCTTTAATTGTGCTTTTAATAATTGTGATATTAAATCCCTTTTAGCTTTTGTGAATTAATGTTTTATCTGCTTCATTTTAAAACTATTTAAGCCATCTTGAAACACATTATTGGAGAAAAGAAGGATATACTTTTAATAAGTAAGTAAATATCTATATCTATATCTATATCTATATCTATATATCTATATATCTATATATCTATATATCTATATATCTATATATCTATATATCTATATATCTATATATATATATATATATATATGACTGTGTGTTTTGCAGAAGGGAAGAACATTTAACAATAACAAATGTCTAGCTGGAGTACATGTATTTAAAGAAGACTAAAAAAATGAAGAAATTAAGTATTATTTCCTCTGTATTAAGTGACTCCAGAGATAGATTTGGTTAATGAGGTTCTTTTTTGTAGATTCTACCAGCCAGATCATCTTGAATTGCATTAATGTCCTAATTTATATTGACAAAGTAAAAGAAAGAAGAGGGCATAGATTCACAGAGGGAGTTTCCATCATGCCAGTTCTGAAGTGTAAAGACTAAGCAATTATGTGCCCTGTCAAAAATGATGAAGTCGGGGAACTGGCAAGAGGCTTTGGGCAATTTGGGATGGGGAAGATAATGAATCATTAGATAACTGAGGCCAATACCAGCAAAGAATAATGTGTGTAAAAGAGACAATAAAGTGAAAGTGATAATACTGAGCATAGAATTTTGCTAATGCTGGTGTGAAGAGCATGAGTTTTCTCAAATATATTATGATCATAAGAATCTTTGACATATTTTAAAAATAACTTTGCATTCAAGGAAATCCAACTTTATTTATGAACTGATCGATTACATTTATATCTCACCTTTTGTCCAATCAACTTAAGATGGCATAAATTATTGTACGTGTCCCCAGTTTATGCTCAGATCAGGCCTTTGAGAATTTATATACTGACTAGCTGTGCCCGGCCACGCGTTGCTGTGGTGAAGTATAGTGGTATGGGAAATAAAGTATTGAGGAATTGGTGGTAGTTAAGGTAAAGTGTAAAGATTTTCCCCTGACATTAAGTCCAGTCGTGTCTGACTCTGGGGGTTAGTGCTCATCTCCATTTCTAAGCCGAAGAGCCGGCATTGTCCGTAGACTCCTCCAAGGTCATGTGGGATGACTGCATGGAGCGCAGTTACCTTTCCGCCAGAGCGGTACCTATTGATGCACTCACATTTGCATGTTTTCGAACTTCTGGGTTGGCAGAAGCTGGGGTTAACAGTGGGGGCTCTCTGCGCTCCCTCAATTCAAACCTGTGGCCTTTTGGTCCAGAAGTTCAGCAGCTCAGCGCTTTAACACGCTGCGCCATCAGGGAATATTATTTCCTAAAGGTTGTGAATATACAATATTTCTGATTGGTTTTTTTGTCTGTTGGAGGCAAGTATGAATGCTGCAATTAGCCAAAATGATTAGCATGTAATGGCCTTGCAGGTTTAAAGCCTGGCTGTTTCCTCCCTGAGTGAATTTTTTGTTGGGAGGTGTTAGCTGGCCCTGATTGTTTCCTGTCTGGAATTCCCTTGTTTTCAGAGTGGTGTTCTTTGTGATATTTTATGTGCTTCTACTATCTGTGGCCCTCAGAAAACAGAGGATTTGCTAGACTTTGATGATGGGAATACTTTGTTGGGAGGTGTTAGCTGGACCTGATTGTTTCCTATGTGGAAATCCCCTTTTTTCAGAGTGTTGTTCTTTATTTAGTGTTCTGATTTTAGAGATTGTATCATTGTGTTTTATTATACCACAGTAATTTTTATATATTCTGATTTTAGTGTTTTTGAATAGTTGGAACCAGATTGTATTCATTTTCACGGTTCACAGCAACACAATAATAATAATAATAATAATAATAATAATAGTAATGATAGTAATAATAATGACTTTGGTAATACACACTGCTTCACTCCCTTCTCAGCTTCCTTTCTGGAAGAATCCTTTCTTGGGAGATGTTAGCTGGCCCTGATTGTTTCCTTTGTGGAATTTCCAATTTCCCTGCTTTCAGAGTGTTGCTCTTTATTTATTGTCCTGGTTTTAGAGATTATATTGTTCTGTAGTATTCTATCACAGTAATTATTTCATATTAAAGTAGAATCTCACTTATCCAACATTCACTTATCCAATGTTCTGGATTATCCAAATGCAGTCTGCCTTTTAAGTAATCAGTGTTTTTGTAGTCAGTGTTTTAAATTCATTCTGATATTTTAATGGTAAATTTGTAAATACAGTAATTACTACATAGCATTACTGTGCATGGAACTACTTTTTCTGTCAAATTTGTTGTATAACATGATGTTTTGGTGCTTAATTTGTATAATGATTACCTAATTAGATGTTTAATTAGCTTTTCATGAATCCCTTCTTATTATCCAGATGGAATTGTTGTATGAAAATTAGACCCACAGGACCAAATAGGACTAAACAAAAATATTACTAGTAAGGAATTTGAAGAAGTTATTAATAATCTTAAACCAAACTCTTCCCCCAGACCTGACGGTTTTACCTCTAACTTTTATAACATATTTCAATCAGAAATTATTCCAA
This sequence comes from Anolis carolinensis, assembly GCF_035594765.1. NCBI lineage: Eukaryota > Metazoa > Chordata > Lepidosauria > Squamata > Anolidae > Anolis > Anolis carolinensis. The sequence continues at coordinate 95,823,063 of NC_085842.1, read as the reverse complement.
ATTTAGAAATCTTACTTAATGAGATACTAAAGAATAGAACAATCCCTGAAACATGGAAAAGATCCGAAATAATCACAATCTTAAAACCCAATAAAGACGAGTCCGACCCAACTCTTACAGGCCAATCACCCTATGCAATGTTGATTATAATTTTTTTACAAAACTCCTTGCTAATAGATTAACAGACATAATCCCAAAACTCATAGTGGAAGACCAATACGGTTTTATTAAAAATAGACTTGCAGACCCAATTAGAAATATACTCAATGCAATCAATCAAGTTACTAGAGAAAAAGAAAAACTTTTGTTATTAAAATTGGATGTCTACAAAGCATTCAACACGGTCAACCATCATTATCTTCAGCAAGTCTGTGAAGAATATAATTTGGGGAGAGAGTTCTGTGAAGTAATTAAGGAACTATACAAAGATAACCAAGCACAATTACTTATCAATGGAACCAGGACAAGAATAATTAAGATTAATAGTGGAACTAAACAAGGCTGTCCACTCTCCCCTATTCTATTTGCTTTGGCAATAGAACCTTTAGCAAATTTTATTAGGGAGGATGACAAAATTAAAGGTATCAAAATTGCAAGGGAATTTATCAAAATTAATTGATTTGCATATGATGCCATGGTTTTAATGGGATCACCAGTGGAATTTATAAAAGAAGTTATTCATACCATAAAGAAATTTGAGAATCTGTCAGGGTTGGCCATTAATATTCAAAAATCAGAATTTTTACATAGAAATCTGTCTTGGAAAGAGTTAAAAGAAATACAGACCATATCTGGGATAAGATTAGGAGAAAAGAAGTTAAATATTTAGGTGTTTATATTTCCAAAAAAATAAACAATATAATTCAATTAAATTATAACCATTTATGGAAAAAAGTAAACAATCAAATTCTTAATTGGAATAATCAGAACTGGGATATGTCAAACAAAATTAAGATAGTCAAAATGATGGTTCTCCCCAATTTTCTATTCCTATTTCAAGTCCTTCCATATAGTATCCCCAGTAAAATAATTAAGAAATGGGACAATTCAATAAAAACCTGGATAACAGGTGGAAATAAAAATAGAATTCCCAATTCAGTATTCTATTCCTCAGAACAAAACGGAGGATGGGGGGCACCCAATCTACAAGTCTATTATGAAGCCTGCCAATTAACAAGATTGTTAGAATTAGATTTTGATGACTCAAGAGGATGGGTTAGAATCGAAAAAACAATAAACGGATGGCACAATTGCCTATGTTTAAAAGGATGGGTAGATAATAAAACTCTAGAAGAAATTAAAGGAGGACCAATGATCTCATCCATGGAGTGCTGGAAAAAATGGCAAGGTAAACTACCAATAAATAAAGTAGATATACTCCCAATAGAATTTTTAAATAACAAAAATGAACAGATATTTGGTAAAGCAATAACAAATTTTAAACAAAATGGAATGAAATTGATAAGAGACCTCTTAAACCCAGACTGGACAATTAAGGATTGGGAAATGATAAAAGACATTTGTGGGCAAAGTAACTGGCTTCTTTGGAGTGGACTGAAACAAAGGATTATGAATTGGGAGAAAAAGGAAGGTCCAGAAACAGATTTCGACCAAATTTTAAAATGGAAATTAGAAAAGGAAAAAGGCCTGATGGGTTTTATTTATAAGAAATTAATTGAAAAACAATATAAATTGAAACAAACATTGGCTGAGATATGGAAAGAGGACATGAACATTAACGACTCTGACATCGAATACTGGATCAATTCAATTTAAAAAATCAAGCAAATAAGGATAAGAGAAACCCAAAGGAAAATACTGACTAAATGGTATAGAACCCCAATCCAATTAGCTTATATAACTAAAACAACCACAAAATTGTGTTGGCATGGATGTGGGAAAACTGGCTCTTATATTCATATGTGGTGGGAATGTGATAAAGTACAAAAAATTTATAACAAGGTAAAGAAGGAAATTGAAGATTTAACAGGACATAAATTGATTTTGAAAAATAAAGAATTCTTCATCCAGAAATTAGATAAGAACAAAATTACTAAGGACTGGGGGGAAATTATAAAATACATGATAGTTGCCGCTCAAGCAACAGTTGCCTTGGGTTGGAAAGAGCAAACCAAGTGGGAAGTTAAAAAATGGTATGAATACCTAGCTGACTTTATGCTTCAGCAGGATGAGTATGACCAGAAACTGTTAAAGTCTCCCAGCATTATTTACCATTGAGACTCCAACACCAGCACTGAGACCACTCTATCTAGCTCAGGAAGAATTAAGACTGAATGAAAAGTTTGAACACATTCTATACTCAGTGAGCCTAGTGAGCATGATGAAAATGAATGCGCTAGAAGATGATATAAAACAATATTGCACAGTCACTGTTTTACTGATTTGTCTAAATCCAAATAGAAAAGAGATGATATCAGACTTATTGAAAAAGCTTTTTGAGCTACAAGCTTTAACCAATGGATTTTTCATTCTTCTTGAGATGGAGTTTATAACAAGTATATTTAACATTAAAGTTAATTTCCCACATTTTCATTAACCAAAACATTATTGCTGGACTATTTTTTGTTCTGCAAGAACTGGATAATACATATTTAATGCAAGTCAATAATTTACACTTTTGTTCAATAAGCATTCATAATTGTATTCATTGGTAAATAAATATGTAAATGTTTGATTAAGATTTAAATTTATTAACAACTGAGTATTTTTGTCAAAAAGCCAATAACCCAAGGAATCAAAATATCTAATAGGTTCATGACACTATCAAAATTAGCACACTCAGCATAGAATAATTGTTTTAAAAATGCTAATCCATTTCAAAAATTCTGGCAATAAGCCAAATTACTTTGAAATCATAAAAATAAAACTGCCAAATAATTTTGTCAAATACCTTTTGGCACTGAGTGAAATAATAGGAGCAGGGTCAGATCTTTCAGTTTTTAAAGCAATATTTTTTGTAACTGATCTTAATTCATCAAACCCCTCCTTATGATTAATTAATCCAATCTTGGAGCAGATAAATTACTATTATCAAATTCTGTAGCCTCTTAACCAGTGTTTCAGAGGGTACTTTAGCATCCACATTGTATAGAAAGATAATTCATAGACTGCATATCTGGTGGTTTATGTCCGAGCTGGAAAAAGTATCCTCAGACAAGTAATGGGAAAAGGTGAGACTCGAGTCAGACCAAGATGAGGCTGGCAATCCACATGCCAACCTTGAAAAGAAGAATCGGTGAATGACCCAATGTTTACATGAACTACTTTAAACCTTCTGCAAGCATTCTGGTCTATATATGGCCAGTTCTTCAGTATAAGTGCTTCTTCCAGCCTTTAATCCATTACAAGAACAGACTCCAATTACCCGAAAGCTCCCAGGAAACCTTTAAGTGACCCCCAGTATTTTTGACATGTGGGTAGCTGGAGTAGGCTGGATCTGAGATGATCTAGTGTACACATCTCAAAGAGATCCATTGCTGTTTTGCCAGACAGAAGCAGCTTCCCAGCAGAGCCTTGCTGGTGATGTGGCTTCTGGTGATCACATGACTCATTGCCCTCAGACCTTTACCAGAAATGACATCTCCATCAAGACTCTCCCAGGAGCTGCTTCTGGTCAGTGAAACAATGGTGGCAGTAGCAGCCCCAGGAGGACAGAACACCACTGCCAATGCTCTGAGTATCAGACCAATAGTCTACACTACAAATTGGCTTCAGGGTGCTTCTGTAGTATATTTGGGGCAGCTTAGGAGAACACTCCTCTGGAATCTACCCAGATTATTTTATCTGGTTTAGATGCAGCCTAAGTTACTTTATCCCTTGGAGTGTCACAAACAAATGCAACAGCAACACAAGCAAAGGTAAAAATGTAGCATGTTTTAACAGGGTAAATGTGAGAGGGGAGAAAGAGACCACCTGTACTGAGTTATAGTTTAACAATATCTCCAAAATCTTTGGGATCATGACATTCCTTATTCTTTGGTGTTGCAAGCTACATCTTACACTTTGGAGCCTTCCCTTTGAGTACTCCTTGACTGACATTTGAAATTGAGGGGGGGGGATATGGGTTTTAAATGCTATTTTAGTATATCTACTGTATTTTAATTTTGTTTTTACCACACTGCTATGATTGCATGTTTTCGAACTGCTAGGTTGGCAGGAGCTGGGGCTAACAGCGGGCGCTCATTCCGCTCCCGGGATTTGAACCTGGCACCATTTGGTCCGCAAGTTCAGCAGCTCAGCGCTTTAACGCACTGTGCCACCAGGGGCCTCAAGGGTATGACTTGCCAAATGTGTCAGTCCAAAAACCAATTTGGGATATTCCCATATTTGTCATGGATACAATGAACTCCTGAGCTGCACCTGACAAACCGGCCTCCAATTGTAAGTTGAAGTCACCCAGAAGCAAAATTCTGGGTGACTCCAAGAGTACCTCTGAAACTAGTCCCATGAGCTCGGCCAGGGATTCGGTTAGGCCTCGGGGTGGATGGTACACTAACAAAATCCCCAGTTTTTGGAGTCAAGTATACACACTCAATGTGATTCAGCTTCCTAGTAGGTAATCTGATCAGGTTAAGATGGTTTTTATAGACCACAGCTACCCCACCCCCACCCCCCGCCCACTTTCCCTCACCTGCTCAGTGATGCATTATCCAGATGGGAGGGCCTGGGCCCAGATTGGAGCACTATAATCTCCCAGACAGGTTTCAGTGAAGCATGAAGGGTTAACCTCTTCATCCTTGAGATTATATATGATATGTGTCTTATTTTTGACTGACCTGGCATTATTTAAGAGCAAGGTGAGATTTGGTGGGTTGCCTGGCTCACTCTCCAAGTTCCCCAGGCTGGCAGTGTGACTGGAAGGTGTGATAGGTATTAAAAATCTTTCTCTCCTTCCTCTATGAGGACATGTTACCCTGCCATCACCATATCTCTCTCTGCACAACTTGTATTGCAACCCCAGTTTCTGTATACATTGAATTAAAAACCACAATACAGGAACAAACAAACAACCAAAAGGAAAAAAGGAAACAACAAGAGACAAATTATAAGACATGAATACAACAACACTTAACACCCAGTCAGTGGGTGTATTCCCCATCAATCATTAACTGACTAGTCCAGCAGCACCCTACTCCTACCAGTGGACTGACAACTATATTGTTCTGGTTAGCTCTCTCATACCCAGCCCTTTAGCTGGCTCTCTCACCACCAGTTTGTGTAACAGTCCCAGAGTGACCACTATCCACCAAGTGAGCTGATTTTCAACAAATACAACATATAACACATTAAAATAGAACAAGTTCTCCCAGGCCTTGTGAACTCAGCTATTGCTCCCTCCTTGGAGGTTGCTGAGTCACACCCAGCTGGAATGGGCCTGGGGCTGCTGTCTACTCACAAGTAGTCCAGAAAAACTGGATGGAAAAGCTATCCCCTCAAATTTCTCTACAATGACACAACATCATGAGGCATCACCCCCCCCCCCCCCAGATTTACACACCTACTGGTTGTCAAAGACAGAACGCCACAAGATCAAAGATAACAGAGTTTATTGGATAACAGAACTCAAAATGCCCGTAAAATACAAGGGCCAGGCAGTATTAGCCTTTAAAAGCAAAAAGGGGCAAGGAAAAACGTTCAAAAGATAAACCGGATTAAACCGGAGTTTAATCCGGGTAAAAACAAAACAGCTTGCTTCAGCCTGGGGATAAACAAAACAGAAGCCGGGGAACAAAGTGTTCAAAAGAATGCAATTAATTGGCAGCAGATTCCTCTCTGCTGCCAGCACTGTGCTTTGAGTAACTTGAGTCACTCCTCCACACAGCAGGCAAGATTTCCAATACACACAGATCAGCCGAGGATTGAAGCAGTAGAGTAGACCCAGTTCCTTTCCGTAGTTCAAGCCAGAAGCAGACGTTTGTAGTTTCACCAAGTCCGAGTAGGAGGAAGTCAAGCCGTGGTCAGTTCAGTCCGAAATCCAAAGCAGGAGATGGCGTCCGTCAAGAAGACGACGGAAGGTCAAAGCTAATGAGATTAAGCACAAGTTTGCACAAACAAAAGCCCACACAATTCCTCCCGCCGTCTGAGCCCAAATTCCAAAACAACTTACGTATCAGCACACGAAAACACACCAGTCTTCAGGAAAGCATCCCACACAGATCCCAAGCGTTCGTCCAGATTACCTTGCCCAACGCAATTTGCAATTGCTCCCAAGCCTCATTTTATGCCAGTTACAAATCCTCATCACTATCAGCTGCCCTCCTTAACCCGGGCGTTTCCTCATCACTTTCCTCATCAGAGCTGGAACACCTCTGACTACGCCCCACAGCATCCCCAGCTGTGGATCCCGTCCCATCCCTCCAGCTTGTCCATGGGTCTAATCCTGAAGGTCCCCATTCATCTTCCATCCCATCATTGCCAGTGGCACCCAATTCCTCCCTCACCCGAGTCCAATCCATCTCATCCTCCTCCGAGCTAACCAGCCCCTCCTCCATTCTCTCCGTAAACCCCTCAAAAGACTCTTCGTCAGATGGTGCTGCAAAGATATCTCGCAGTCTCTTTCTTTCTCGCTCCTCGAGAGTATCTGACTCTCGAGGAGTCTTACGCCCACGTCTGCCAGTAACAGAGCCATGAGGCTCAATCATAACACTGGTTTTTAGGGAATTTTAAAAGTTTCACCCATATATTTTTTTAAAAAAACAAAACTTTGTAGAATTGAATTATATTTTTGAATCAATAATAGATTTTTAATATGTGAAAAGAAAACAAAGAAAGAGGTTGGTAGTTGCAGTTGGTACTTGGTAGTACTACAATTGCCCCAAAATGTGGCAAAGGTTGGCTGGTAAACTAGAATTAAAATAGAGTTGTTGTATGTTTTCCGGGCTGTATGACCATGTTCTAGAAGTATTCTCTCCTGACGTTTTGCCCACATCTATGGCAGACATCCTCAGAGGTTATATACCTCACAACCTCTGAGGATGCCTGCCATAGATGTGGGCGAAACGTCAGGAGATAATACTTCTAGAAAATGGCCATACCGCCCAGAAAACATACAACAACCCGTGATCCCGGCCATGAAAGCCTTCAACAACAAATTAAAATAGAATTAAAATAGAATTAAAATAGAATTAAAATAGACTGGAAAATAAAGAAAGCAGTTTGTAGAACTAATTAATTTTAAATTAAAGAAATCCAAAGGGGGAAAAAATGACCCCCCCCCCCCCCCCCGGCAATGAAAAAGGAACCTAAAAGGATTCTAAGCTGTGGTATCAGTAAACTGTAGTCTGGCTACTGCTAAAATGATTCTAAATGAGTCCTAAGATACTAGGCAAACCAAAAAGCTACTGCATGGCACATTGAGCTCCTGTGCTATGCTTGATCTCCCTCCCAGCTCACACAATGGCAACAGAGGCAATGTGGCTCTGCCTCCCCTCTTCCCCTCTCCCTCAGCACTGATAGGCTGTGTCATAGCAACTTTGGCTGCACCTCCCAGGAGAGTTTGCTTGAGCTGAAAAATAAGATGACTCGCAGAGACGAAGATTAAGAAACTTCTTACAAAAACTTTAGAAATTGTGTTTTGATTTGTTTGCTTGGGAGGGGGGGGGCTCTGGCTTTGTACATCGGGTCATAAGTACGGATTTTTCCAAACACAACCTGCACCCATTTTTTTCTACAGCTCTAATTGCCAGTTATCGTCATATATCAAGTGAACTTAGCGGAACATGAAAAGGTCCCTTATACTGGATAAGATTATTGGTTCAGCTTATCAGTGTTGACCCAACTTTGGTCTTCCAAATGTTTTGGATTTCAGCTCCCAGAATTTCTGACTGTTGGCCAAGTTGGCTGAGGCTTCTGGCAGTTTAAGTCCAAAACAACTGGAGGAACCAAATATCTAAGATACTTTCCATGTTGAAGTGTAGGAGACCCACAATTCTAGACAGGAGTCTTTCCACCCCTACTAGAAGATGACTAGAACAACTTGATTCATAAAGAGCATACCACCTAAGTATGATTCTTCCCTGTTCTTTGCTTCTCAGTATTCAGGAGGTGAATCATAGGCTAATAGCAGTGGAAGGTGAGTTATCATTTCAGCAAGGTGTGTTGGTCATAGTCAGGGATATGTTTTTCATCCTTAAAAAAGGTTATTTCTGGAGCATAGTGTTCAAAATTCCATGGAGAGATACAATGACATATAAATAGATATTGTTGTGTTTCATAGGCAATGAATGAAAATTTCAAGCACCCTTTAGTTATCTAAGTATGCTGTTATCTTAAAATGAAGGATAGAAAATCCAAAATAGATTTTGTGACTTGTGACTAGAGATGTGCTCAGTGAACAGGAAGAGCAAGAGAATCATGCTTCCTGTTGATGTTTCTCTCCCCCCTCTTCCTTTCTGCATTATCTAAGATAGAACATTAATAATATCTCTACCTCAGACATTGTATGTGTGTTTGTATAGTCATATGCAAACAAATGCACACATACACAATATCAGATTTCCAAATTTATATTTAACCCACCACAAGCTATGAGGAGAGGCGGGTAAAAAAATAAAATGATGATGATGATGATGATGATGATACAAACAAGTTCAGTGAACAGGTAGCATGAATTCCAAGCATTGCAAGCATTTAAAATAATTCCTAGTCCTTCCTGTTATTTCTTTGTCTCTTGAAATTCCAGGCAGTTTTCTCCCAGTCTTTTACAATGAAGAATTCCTGAGGGATTCATGCAAATCTAGCCAAGCCTCATTAGCTACAGTGCTTTCTACCCAAGCCAGCTTTTCACAGAAGTGTACAAACTGCATTTTACCAGTAATGGACTGAAATACCAGAAAGGGGCAGAGTAGTTGCTGGGGCTTTAAAAACTCATGCACACACAACAGGAAGAAATCAATTATGTACTTAAAAAAAATAACAACAGGGCTTTGTAGTTTCAGATTGCTGACATCAGACATTTGCAGAGATAGTGCCAGGTGAGAGCAGAGTCAATTTTGAATTTCTTTTTTGTTCCTTCAGCTGTTTAAATATGCACAGGATTATAGGCAGGGAAGCATTAAAGAAGCTAAACAGCCATTTGGGGATCTGAGATGGAAGATTTGCAGCATTCTCAAACCAAATTACTAGAAACAAGTAATCATCATGGAGAAACAGCTCTTGAATTGAATGAATGAGTACATTCTAATGCATCCTGACACATTTTGCACTGAGCCCAGACTTCTCTGGAATCCAGATAAATTCTATATGGACTTATTTTTATTTATTCCTGCCTCACAAAACCAGCATTGACTTTCCTAACTTTATATTGGGAGGAAATGGTTGTGAGGAGGGCTCCAGTGCTGAATCATAATATCAGGACATCCAGAGATGTTGGAAGAAGAGAAAAAGTAGCTACAGTCTAATACTTGGTGGCAATTTCCAGTGGTTGGCAGGAAATAACAACCACAATGAATAATACAGTGGCTGAGAGGAGGAAATTAAGATGTTTTAATACCCACTAAGACATAGGGAATGCAGAGAGTTAACCATGACTGTCTTTGCCTATCTACAGCACTTGGAAGGTATACATATTCTTGAGCTGTGTGTAAAAAGCAGAAAGGGATGATGTCTGCAGTTATATTCCTTTCCAACAGAAGAGGAATCTATTCTTCCAGTTCCAAAGCTGCTTGGGAACCAGCAGGTAGCTTTGTCTCATTCCTCCATCTTTTTTCCAGTAAATATGGTCCATCAACTTTTAAAAAAAAGAAAAGTATAGGTACAAATAAGAATTGCATACCATATAAAGCAGTGAACGGCATAATATAATCAACACCAATTTGCATAGACTACATCACAACACCAAAATATCATCTGGAATCACTATTCATTCTATCCAAATGCATTATTCCATCCCCTCCATCATCCTCCTCCAATGCAAGTATAGTTGTGTTGTCCAGAGGAATGATAGTCCACACTTGCTGTCATAGTATATACTCTGCCTTGTAGAATATTTATTCAGATAATGTGATATAGGCCAAACTATACATATTTATATTACTTGGATTGAAGGAGTTTGTACTTTGTTGTCATTTAGCAACTGCTGGTTAGGAAGTAATTTGATTTCAGTTTCTGTTTTTATGCAGGAATATCTGTAGTTCTTAACCACTGTAGTGCAAAATGGCAAAAATGGCAAAAACACTGGTTAATATTTTTCATGATAAATTGATAGGCATTTATGATGGAGTGTGTCTCTACCCACATGTACAGAGCCAAAATGAAAATTGTTCACTCTGCCTTCCAAAAGCTAGAGAGAAAATATTCACGTTAAAATCTCAAATTTGTTACCTAGAATATGGAAGGCAATAACACCTGGGTTTAAAGCATCAAACTTAAGAAACCACCCTTTCTGGCATCATTTCCCCTCAGATCCTTCAATAAGACCTGTGTTTAAGGCACTGGTCTTTTCTGACATCATTTCTCCTCAGTATCCTTTCGATGAAACTGAGTTAAGGCATCCTTTTTAAATAATTATTCCAGTGGGAGCCACACAACCTAAAGGAACATTAGCCATTCTTTAAAAAAAAAGATATACATTACCTCCTCGTTTTATGGTGGCTTTAGAAATGGCAAGAAGATACCTCTACCCCACATTTGAAGCTTGCATTGTGTTAAGGGCACTATCAGTGGCAGTTTCTTAAGTATGTAGAACTTAAATGCTTATTTACTTACTTATTTACCATTATGGCTGACTGAAAGAGCCAAACTAGCCGAAGCCCATTTTTAAAAACGGATCTCTGCACAGCCCTATTAATCACATAAAAGTGATTCTAAAGAGGGACATGGATACTCATCTCAGCATTATAACAGTATCTGCTTTAGAAAAAACAATTCTTGGTGGATTACCATTGCATCTTTCATGTTGTCCTGGTGATAGTTATAAGCTCTTAGATCTTAGGTTTGTTGTGATTTGTCCACCTGACAGTGGAAGAGATAAGGAAAAAGATAATCGATCTTTTCTTTTTTCTATCATGGATGTCTGCATGGAATTTGATCCTGGATATCACTACCAGACCTTGAACATTGCGATTTTCATTGGACAGGATCTGCCTATAAGCTCTCAGTCCAAGTCAGGCATTATCCTGCCAAGACAGTCTACACCTTGGCCATCAGACACCTCCAAATGGCATGTTTTCTGAGTCCTAATGCCTGTTTAGCCTAGAGGCAGCAGTAGTGCCTTTTGTTTTCAGTGCATCCTGGACATTGTAGTGTTTGTTTGTGGTTTCCCTTTTAAAGGAGGTTTGATGACTCTGAACAAATGAGAGAAGCAGATGGTATTCTGAAGAGAAGGCATGTGTGTACTTCAGTGATGGGCTGACTTGTTTTGTGAAATGATGATGCACAGCTTGGAACAACAAAAAGGCAGGTCTATGAAGCTTTCAGCATTTTTTTTTTATCCAGCTCTAACACTGTATCAGATTTTATTATTCTGATTTATTACTTTCAATTGCCTCTTCTGGTATCATTCCCTTTTATGAAAGCTGTGTCACTCTAACTCTAGGCCAAGAAAGAATACAGGGGGGCTCACCTCTGCTGCCCTGTATTAGTGCCTGGAGCTTCTGTTATCTTTTCAACAGCTGCTTCAGGGCATTTGGATTAAAGTGGAGAAGATGGTAACAAGTGTGTGTCTATACAGTTGATAATGCACTGACATTTCTGAGTAAGATGTACTACAAAATGTGCTCCACATCAGGCGCAAGAGAGAAAGACTGGATCAGGGTTAAGACTGGTTGTGTAGCTGCCACTGTATGAATATTTCTTCTAACTATATCAATTCAAAGGAAAAGAAGCATGCCTTTTTACTGAGTATGGCTGTTCTTCCCATATACAGAATGAGGTGAATTGGTCACAGAGCGCTAATACTGGTGAGAAAGAGAAAGTATATCAGTCTCTCCACCCCAAAGATGAAGTTGGTTTTCAGAGGTAAGTAGATCCTTTAAATCACTCTTCCCTCTTGCTACCCTATGGAGCTGAAGGAATTTATTTTTCCAAGAATTCCCTTGGGGAAAGGAGACAGGGCAGTGCTGAGCAGCTCCCAGAAAAAAGTCTTGTTTTAGATAGCCTCGTCATATCCCTATAATACTGATTCAGCCTGGGAAATGGTTGGAAATGAAAAATGGAGTCTTCAGCTGCCTGCATATCATCCAACAGTTACACTGATAAAAATTGAGATGTATAGCCAATTACTATCAAAGTGTTGCCAAGGTGGTAACATTTATTAATTATGAAGAATACAAAAACTAGGAGAGGTTGTAGCAGTTTGCTCATGCCTGAGTCTATAGGGAAGAGCAAGATTCTGTCCCTTCCTTTCTTCACACTTTTGCCAAACTTTTTTTTTTACTCTGGACTCAGTTTGCAGCAACAGAAATAAGCTGTGGACACAGAAGAACAGTGGGAGAACAAAGAAACTGGGGTATTTTGAAAGCAGCTAAATAAAATGGGAAGAAAAAGGATTAATCACCTGTTCTGGCTAAGTTGTAACTGTCAGGGAATGTATGGCTAGCCACTCAGAAGTAAGGTGAAAGGTTGCATGAGGCCACCCTTTTATGTATCCCCACACTGTCTGGGTGAATCAACAGCTTTTTTTTTTACAAGGGAGTAAATATCAAGCTGCACCTTATTATACAATTATTAAATTTAGGCATGGAGAAACCTGATTGTTCTTTGAACTCCACTATAAGGAATGAGGAAAAGTTTATTTAGATCTCACCATGTGCATTGCTTTTTTTCCCCAGTGAAGCTTACCTGAGAGATTTTATACCATCAGACAATATCCTGTATGCAATGATAATCCCATAGAAAGTATGGGGGGAAAGACAGGTGTAGGCAATACATGGTCTTCTGGTTCTATGTGACTCCTTACCATCACAACCACCACCATATATTCACTCATATAGATGGAAAATGAGGACTGTGATTCTGCAAACCTCCAGAATATATGACTTTACTTTTAAATAATGGCTTCATGCATCTTATTTTAAATAAAACAAATAACTTCTAAAATTGGAAGTGGAGTTGTGTTTTTGTCATGTGAAGTTCAAGAATTTCCCTGCAACCTGTGCAGAAAGGAAAGCGTTAATGCCACCTATTTGTTTTGAGAGGAGGAAAGGATGGCTTGCTTGCATGTATGTGAAAATAACATGATGGAAACATGAGGGGGGTGGGTGTCGGTACTTTTCAGGCACATGACACACTCTGCAACCTGGAATCTTTTAAGCTGGAGGTATGGACCCTCAAAACACCCCATTGTGGTTCCCCAATTCAGGAGAAGAGGGGAGAGGCAATAGAATATATTCTGCTACTTAAGGCTGCAAGCCAAGAATGCCAATATGGCATGAAAGACGCTCAACATCTTGCAATATTAAATATTCAGCTAATATTTAATTTTTTATGTAAAAATAAACATCAATAGAGTTGGTGTCATCCTGTGCTCATTGTGTCACCTGCATGGACCTTCTCGGGAACCAGATCATACTATTAAAAACCCCCCAGCAGCAATGAAAACAAAAATGCGTGCTTGTATCACATGCAAATGAAATCATGTGATAAGAAGCATTGTCGTAACTGTGTAATAATGACAGCTCTTGCAGAGTGCATATATAGAGTTTTAACCAGTGCATATAGACAGTCATTTTAAGATCACTTCCTCTAATGGCATCACACAGTACAATTCATCCCCTGTCTCCCCTCAAGTAATACCATTGCTGCTGGTTGGACAGAAGTAATATGCAGTTCAGTCCTACCTATTAAGACTTGTTCATGCTTTAAATAAAAGGTAACCCTGGGTCAATCCATTTTATTTCTGCTCTCTCGCTTCCACACACATACCTAATTTCTGGGAACAATAGACAAATGATCCGTGTTTGTGTATGTCAAAATCTACCTTTGGAAGAGCCCAGCTGGAGGTACCTATGTTGATTTAGCTTACCATAATCATAGTATCTGACATTTGATACTTATATATTCCAAAAACCCTGTTATCTTAAAGGTAAAGGTAAAGGTTTCTCCTGATGTTAAGTCCAGTCATGTCTGACTCTGGAGGTTGGTGCTCATCTCCATTTCTAAGCCGAAGAGCTGGCGTTGTCCGTAGACACCTCCAAGGTCATGTGGCCAGCATGATTGCATGGAGCGTCGTTACCTTCCCACCGGAGCAGTACCTTTTGATCTACTCACATTGGCATGTTTTCGAACTGCTAGGTTGGCAGAAGCTGGAGCTAACAGCAGGTGCTCACTCCACTCTCAGGATTTGAACCTGCGACCTTTCAGTCTGCAAGTTCAGCAGCTCAGTGCTTTAATACAATTCGCCACCGGGGCTCCCTGTTATCTTATTCATCCATTAATCTGCCATTTAGTAGACTTTTCATGTTCACTGCATTGTCAAAATAGGATGTGAATATGCAGGATTCCATCAATATCATGCTACAGCTCAACAGTGCTTTGAATAGGGCTGCCCCAAGCCATTTTGCCTGCGACAGACCAGCAAATGATGTCCTAACCTTCCCCCATCTGTCAAGCTGCATAGTATCTAAACCTATGTAAGTTATTTTGGCATATAGGACAGAAAATTCCACAAGCATCATCTCAGGCAGTAAAAGTAGAATAACAACAAATTAGGCAACTATTTCCCTCCCTTTCACCTGGAACTTTCTGCTTAAGGCAGCTGCCTCATTCTGCCTGATCCAGGGGTGTAGCTACAAGGACGGGGTGAATGCATTGCCTTCCCATGAGAATTCCTTTTTTCCCCAGTGCATTTTTTCTTCATTCCTCAAAATTGCAGTGCAGTATCTTAAGATTGCAGTTAGAAATACAGTTTAGACATCAAAAGAAAAGGAGGAAAGCTACCAAGGGAATGCAAACACCAAATATTGGGGTTCTAGTTAAAAATGATCTCTAGTGTTTCATTGTCTGCAGTTCTAGAAATTTGGGGACTGAATAAACAAATCAGTTAGTGGGACAGGATCCTTAGGGAGCATTGCCTTCATTTTGCTATTTTGAGCTACACAGCTGGCCTAATGGAAATCTTTATGCAGAGTCTGAAGAATTTGGAATTTGAGCTGGCATTTTATGTATATGGGCCAGGACTGAGAGTCTAGGTGGATTTTGAAATAATTCAAAATTAAATGTAAAACGTCAAGAAAATCTATATCTCCCCACCCCCACCTCCCACCCTGTCACCTTCCAGAATCACTGAATGTTAATAGTATTTATATTTTATTTCATTTCATTTTGGTTCTGTGGTGGTCAAATATAAAATTTGCTTGCAATCATATTACATGAAACATCTTAACACTATATCTCTTTGGGATTGCTATACCGTTCCTAATTACTATTCATCATAATTTTTGTGAAACAGTTCAGGCAACTCCATTTACTTGGTTGTAAGCTACATATGTGGCTGCTGTAGCATTGGCAGTAGCATCAGACAGACATTTCTTTTAACAACTTTTTAGTAAACCTTTTTTAATGCTCTCTTCTATATATCTTGTCTGAGGAGGAGTGAAAATTGTGAATAAGCCTCATTAAAATGATTGTAGTGCAAATGTTCTCCTTGAATGGATGGACCAGATTTGCTTCATGAGAACATTTTTGCTATGATGTGAAATCCATTAAAATGTCAGAAGAAAGCATCCTTTCATTTGAGAGCCTTAACAGTCATCTAGCTTCAAGAATTTATCCCAAATCCATGCTAATTATCTTTATCTAAATGTGTAAAGTAAGTTCTTTAATGAAATGGTTCCACTTAAAACAAATTCAGTGTGCCCTTAAAGAATATCTGCCTCTGCCTGGGAGAGGTTGAAAGACTTGCCATTTCAAGCTGTTAAAAGGTCTTGAGGAAGAAAAGGAATAATTTCCCACTCCCAGAACAAGCAAATGGAAAAGCACTAAAGCCTCAGGCAAAATTCTCTGATTTCTTCCTTTATTACTCTTTGTAATTACTGCAGAAGTAATGATAAGCAACTTAGCCCAATGCAAACTCATTCCTTGCTTTCTGCTTCTTTGGTAGCTCAATAGGCACAGCTGTGTTCATGGAGATGAATTGGGCTAGCCAATGACTTTCTGTAGGAAGTGGCATCTGCTAACAATAATAGGAAAGCAGATGTTGACTCATTCAGGTATTTGCTAGAGAAACAGTAGTCACAGTCCATTACTAATGTGGATTATAGCCACCCTAAGTCATAACTCCGGCAATGTTTTTTGATCTGCTTCATTGGCGATCAGGATGTTGAGAGATCCAGCTCTAGGTACCTTATGATAACTGGATTCCAGATGGCAAAAAAATTAATTCAGGTGAACAGCTCATTTAGCAGGATAAGGCCAACGATTCAACAGTTTCAAGAGCAGACAGCATCCCAGATGCAAAACATGAACAGGGAGAAAGACAATAAAATATTGAAGCAGTGTTATCAGATTGGAGTTCAGACAACAGGCATGCACCTGATCTTCCTCACATAGGAAGGCTCATGAATTTTTAAGGTTTTATGAGTCATCTGGACCAAAACCTACTTCACTGGCATGGTTATGTACACTGGGAAGAATAGGCAATTAGCTGGCTTTCTGTGTTGTCAAGATACAACATGATGCATTTTTAATGCAACCTTTTTTCCCCCAATGTTTTACTTAAGTTGTTAGAAAGAAGCAAACAGCTAAGGTGAAAATATGAAGCAAGAGAACAGAACTGAAAAATGCGTAGCACCCAGATATTATTTAAGATTAAGAGATGCTGTAATTTGCAGTTCAACATTGTCAGGAAAAGCACACATTCCCAACTTTAGACTATGGTGACTTCTTTGGAGCAAGCAATGCATGTGGGAATGTGGTCGAACCTGGGCGGCCATCTGCATTCAACTTAATCTGACCTGCAGCAGGGAGTTCTGCTGATCGGAAGGAACCATGCTGGGATCAATCTGGCCATGCCTGCATGCCCCAGCAGCAACTTAAGATGTATCTTCTGCTCCTTCCCTGTGCCTTTCAAACTTTTAACTATGTAGAAAACTTCTAATAAAAGAATCTCCTTACTCTAACCTCTCCCCTTATGGCTATTTTGTATCTTTCCTTGCATTGAAGCATGAATTCCCTCACGGACTTAACTGCTCTGCCTTCTCCTCTTTTTCTCCCTGGCTGGATGAACTGCGGAACCGCGGGCTACCCCGCCCCCCCAGCCTCTATTTCTGGTCATATCTTTCCCATTTTGACCCCAAGCATAACCATCTTTCATATCACTAACTCAAAAGGCTTCCCCGTCACGAGGAGACCACCCATTCCCAAATTAATAAAGTTTTTGGAAGCAAATCAGCTGATTGTCAAAACCTGTCAAACTGTCAAAATGGAGTTTCCTCGCGCTGCGGTGTGATTTTCTCTACAAGGATGGACCCGCAAAGGTTCGGACTACGTACTGGGTGCGGAGGGGGCCATCTAGGGCTCCCTGCCTGCCACCCATGGACAGCTCTCATCTCCAGAGTGCCCCCTCCCGCTGACCTTTGACCTAGTGGGGCCGTTTCTCCTGGATTGCCACCAATTCAACCCCCCTTTTCTGGACTTTTATTTCTTTATGAATTCCCTACATTAAAACTTGGACTTTGGGATGGGTGAGATAAGATGAAATATGTTCCTACATGTGACCTGTGTATCCTGCATGCCCCCCTTTACCTTTATCACTATGAAATATATTTTATATTAAAGAATTACTGAAATCTGACCTAGGAATCAAATGAACAGATAGTTGCAACACTGTCCGGAGGGGATTATCCCCTGCACCAGGAGACTGTCATACACTCATCTTGCATGGACAATAGATATGGTCTCTCTCTCTCTCCCCCCCCCCCCCAAATTAAATGTCGGAGTTGGCCCATTTAATGGAAAGGTGACCATCTGGTTCTCGGACCACTTACAATAGGGACAATCAAAGCCTATGATTGCCCTGGCTGTCAAAATGAACTGGACTCATTCAGAAACAAATACAGCCCATCTGACCAGCCTTGGCTCACCGGAATCTGGCAAAGCCTGCCAGACAAATATGTATATTTGCATCCCAAGAAGCAGTCTAGAAACTACCTTGAGGGCTTGGAAAGGCTCTCGGTATGTGATGCCCCATGGGCCTCTGAGTCCTGACCCTAGCGCCATTATGGACCATGGAGATGAAGACATGGGATTTCTGCCATCTGTCACGACCCAGGCTGCAGAGCACCAATAACCATACACAGAGGCCAGAATCTATCTAATATCTTTATTAAGGAAATATATAAAGTTAATAAAAGCAAGTGTATGAAATAGTCCAGAAGTAGACCTTTCAGGAAAGGTCAAAATTAGTCCAAAGAAACAATGTCCAATATGAAATATTAAGGTCCAAAGTTGTAATCCAATAACCGAAACACTCACTTTGCCAGGCAAAGTGAGGGGAGATGACAACGTCCTTTAGTCCATGAAACTTGAGCGAGGCTAGGGAGTAACTTGAAACAAGGCTTGATACAGGGCAACAAGGAACGAGGAGCAAGAACAAGATCCGTGGAATTACTTGGCAAAATCCGGAAAACAAGGCAAGGCTGAGTCCTGGAAAACAAGGCAAGGTCCGTGGAGGTAAACAAGGCTGGAAACGGGAATGAAGGCTTGGAAACAGGAGCGAAGGCTTGGAATCAGGAACAAGGCTTGAAACAGGAACGAGGCTTGGAAACGGAGCGCGCTGTCCACACACAACTTGCTCCAGTAGCTGACGAATTGACTCCACAAGATCCCTTTGTGGGCAAAACACCTAAATAGGGTCTAGTTTTCCCACCAAAGAGCAGTTCTCTGGGGAACCAGAAACGAAAGCTAATCTCTGAGTCCAGATGCATGACTCCTTAAAGTTTCCCATGGAAAGCAGGCTTAATCAGCTGAATTCTTAGCAGCTATCCTAGCACTCCTGCGAGATGCTGCTTGAACTCCCCTCTGTTGTTTACAAAACTCGTGGCGAGAAAACACAGGAGATTTAGGCTCAGGGCTTGTTTGACAGACTTCTGGAAGACAAATCTCTTGCAGGTGCAAGGTTCCCAAATCTGGCTGGGAAGTTTCCAATTCTGACTGAGACGGTGAAAAACCCAAGTTCTCCTCTTCATCTGGCACTACAGTGCCAGAAACGGGACTACATGGCCCATGACTCATCACACTATCCCCCTCCTCAAGCCCCCTCTCAAACTGGGACTCTCTCCCCGAGGCGCGAGGCCGCGGCTTGGCGGGATAGGTCTGATGGAAGCGGCGGGTTAGATCAGGAGCATGGACTGTGGAAGCGTCTTCCCAAGAGCGTTCCTCGGGGCCAAAACCCACCCAGTCAATGAGATATTGTAGGCGGCGGCGGTGAAAGCGAGAATCCAAAATGTCCTGAACCTCAAACTCCTCCTCCCCATTCATCAAAACAGGAGGGGGGGCCGGCCGGTCTGTATCAGGGCGCACACCATCCGCCGGAAGGAGCAGGGAGCGGTGGAACACTGGATGAATGCGCATTGAGCGCGGAAGTTGGAGTTTGAAAGTCACGGGGTTAAGTTGCGCCACCACTGGATAGGGGCCAATGAAACGGGCATCTAACTTCCGGCAAGGGCGATGGGAGGGCAAAAAACGAGTGGACAGAAGAACCCGGTCTCCTACCTTGATTTCGGGGCCCGGCTGGCGATGTTTGTCAGCGTGGCGTTTATAGTTCTCCTTGGCTTGGTCTAGTTGCTGGAGCAAGAGTTGTTGCACCGCTGTGAGTTCCTGCAGCCAGTCCTCTGCTGCGGGAACTTCTGAGGTTTCAATGACTGGAGGGAAGAAACGTGGATGGAAGCCGTAGTTTGCAAAGAACGGGGTTTCTTTAGTAGAAGCCTGGACCCCATTGTTGTAGGCAAACTCTGACAGCGATAACAGGGAAGCCCAATTGTCCTGCTGGTAGTTCACATAACAGCGAAGGTATTGTTCCAAAGTGGCATTGGTGCGCTCGGTTTGCCCATCTGTTTGGGGATGATGAGCCGAAGATAAACGAGAGTCTATGCCCAATAGTTTTTGTAGTGCTTTCCAGAAACGAGAGGTGAATTGGGACCCACGGTCTGTGACCAAACTCTTGGGCAATCCATGCAATCTGAAAACATGTTGGAGGAATAGATCTGCAGTCTCTTTGGCCGTGGGAAGGCCATCACAGGGAATGAAATGGGCTAACTTGGTGAAAAGGTCCACCACCACTAGGATCGTGGTGAATCCACAGGAAGGTGGTAGATCAGTGATAAAATCCGCAGAGATTATTTCCCATGGGCGAGATGGGGTAGGAAGGGGATGCAGAAGCCCTGAGGGCTTTTCTCTTCTTGTCTTGGAGCGCTGGCATACTGGGCAGGTGTTGACATATTTTTCCACATCCTTGCGGATCTTGGGCCACCAGAAATCTCTTAGGATCAAATGCATGGTTTTAAATAGCCCGAAATGCCCTGCTGGCTTGCAGTCATGACACAGACGAAGTGCTTTTTCCCTGCCCGGTCCTGGGGGGATGTAAACATGATTTCTATAGCAAAGTAGCCCATCCTTAAACGAAAAGGGAAAATGTAGTCCTTGGCGAAGTTGGTCCTGTGCCCAGGCATCTGCTTGCTGACTAGCCCTGATTTCCTGGGCACAAAGGGGTCCTGGAGTAGGGGGAGTTGATTCAATGGGAGTGGATTTGGTGTTTCCCACTGTGAGCGTGGCAAAGTTCTCGGGTTGCAGCAGCTGGGACTCAAAGGCCTCCTTGCGCCCTGCAGCGTATTCCGGTTTCCGTGACAGAGCATCTGCTTGCTTGGTCTGGGCTGGGGTTACATAATGAATTTGGAAGTTAAAACGTTCAAAGAATAAAGCCCAGCGTTGTTGCCTCTGATTTAGCTTGCGGGCAGTTCTTAGATGCTCTAGATTCCGATGATCAGTATGGACTTCAATGGGAAATTTGGCCCCTTCTAACCAATGTCTCCAAGTTTCAAAGGCTGCCTTTATGGCCAATAGTTCCTTTTCCCAAATGGTGTAATTTCTCTCTGGTGCGGTCAATTGACGGGAATAAAAGGCACAAGGATGAAGATGATCTCCTACTGGTTGTAGGAGTACAGCCCCAATTGCCACATTGGAGGCGTCCGCCTGCACAACAAAAGGGGTTTCAGGATCTGGATGCTGAAGGATTGGCTGGGACGTGAATAATTTCTTTAGTTGTTGGAACCCTTTCTCTGCTTGATCTGTCCAGCGGAAAGGCTGTTTCCCACGGATGCAGCTGGTGATTGGGTCAGACCAGCGGGCAAAGTCTGGAATGAACTTGCGGTAGTAGTTCGCGAACCCCAAGAATCGTTGCACCTCTTTCTTGTTGGTTGGCGCCCGCCATTCCAATACTGCTGAAACCTTTGCCGGGTCCATGGAGAGCCCTAGTGGTGAGACGCGGTACTCCAGGAAATCTACCTCTTGTAGATCAAAAGCGCATTTTTCCAGCTTGGCATAAAGTCCATGATCCCGCAATCGTTGTAACACCATTCTGACGTGGTTCTCATGTTCTGATTGTGATCTAGAAAACACCAAAAAATCGTCCAGGTAGATGATCAAGAACCGATCTAGATAATCCTGAAAGATGTCATTGACAAAATGCTGGAACGTTGTGGGAGCTCCACATAAACCATAATTCATAACTCGGGACTCGAATAATCCGAATTTAGTCTGGAAGGCGGTCTTCCACTCGTCCCCTTCTCTGATGCGAACTAGATTATAAGCCCCCCGAAGATCCAGCTTGGTGTAGACCTTGGCTCCTCGAAGTCGGTCTAATAGGTCCGAGATCAAAGGCAGGGGATAGCTGTTCCGCTTAGTGATATTGTTCAATGCTCTATAGTCCACCACCAAGCGTAAGTCCCCTGACTTCTTTTTCACAAACATCACTGGGGAAGCGGCTGGGGATTGAGAGGGTCTGATGAATCCCTTGCGAAGGTTTGACTCTATGAACTCCCTGAGAGCTTCTTGCTCCGGTTCAGTCAGGGAGTAGAGATGTCCTCGCGGGATCGGGGCCCCCTCCACCAAGTCAATGGCACAGTCATAAGGTCTATGTGGGGGTAATCTCTCGGCTTCTTTTTCATTGAATACATCCCAATATTCTGAGTACTTCTTGGGCAAGGTGATAATGGGTTCAGTGTCTGTGGCATGGCAGACCTTGGCTACAAGGCAATGGTTTTGGCAATATTTTGAAGCAAACTGCAGTTCTCTGTTGGACCAGGAGATGCTTGGGTCGTGAAGTGTCAGCCATGGAATTCCCAAAATCACAGGGAAATGGGGAACCTCGGTAACAAAGAAGGAAATCTCTTCCATATGTTCCCTTATCCACATTCTGGTGGGTTCCGACCACTGGCTTACGGGACCCGTCTTGAGGGGGCGGCCATCGATGGCTTGCACCACACGGGCATTCTTGAAGTCATGGTATTGTAATCCCAGAGAGTCGGCATACTCTCTATCAATGAAATTGTTTGTGGCTCCTGAGTCTATCATGGCATGGACCATGACGGGCCCTTTTTTTGCTGACCACAAGGTGACCACTAGAAGAAATAGGACCCCGGTTGGCGGCTCTTGAGTGGGTTTTTTGACCGGGTTGGCGAGCCTCTCTACGCCCGGTCGCTGGCTTCCCCCGCCGGCTGTGCGCCAGCCGCCTCAGACGTCTTCGTCTCTGTGGAGGACGCCGCCGCCAGACGGGCGGCGGGCTTCCCTTTGGCTGGGCACTCTCTGGCGAAGTGGCCCCTGTTTCCGCAGTACCAACAGAGATTTAGGCGTTGGCGGCGGGCCTTCTCGGCGGCATCTAATCTGGGACGCACATTGCCCAACTGCATCGGCACCTCCTCGCTCCCTCTGGGGTATGGGGCTGGTGGCGGGGGTCTCCATACTGGACGCGGCTGGACGCCGGTGGGAGCGGGAGGTTTCACCCCAGCTCTACCGCTCTGGCCTCGGTGTCACGACCCAGGCTACAGGGCACCAATAACCATACGCAGAGGCCAGATTCTATCTAATATCTTTATTAAGGAAATATATAAAGTTAGTAAAAGCAAATGTAAAAGATAGTCCAGAAGCAGACCTTTCAGGAAAGGTCAAAATTAGTCCAAAGAAATAATGTCCAATATGAAATATTAAGGTCCAAAGTTGTAATCCAATAACCGAAACACTCACTTTGCCAAGCAAAGTGAGGGGAGACGACAAGGTCCTTTAGTCTATAAACTTGAGCAAGGCTAAGAAATAACTTGATACTTGAAGCAAGGCTTAAAACGTGGAACAAGGTAACTAGGAACAAGAACAAGGTCCGTGGAATAACTTGGTAAAATCCGTGGAACAAGGCAAGGATTGGTCCTGGGAAACAAGGCAAAGTCCGTAGATAAACAAAGGCTGGGAAGCAAGGCGAAGGCTGGATAGCAAGGCAAGGCTTGAGCAGGAGCGAGGCTTGAATCGGAGCGCGCTGTCCAGACACAACTCGCTCCGTAGGCTGACGAATTGACTCCGCGAAGTTACTACGCGGGTAAAACATCTATATAGAGTCTATCTTTCCCACCGAAGCAGTTCTCTGGGAATCAGAAACGAAAGCTAAACTCTGAGACCAGATGTTAAACTCCTTAAAGATTCTCACGAGAAGCAGTCTTAATTGGCTACATTCTTAGCTGCAATCCTCGCACTCCTGCGCGAAGCTGAATCCAAACTTCTCTGTTGTTTACAAAACTCCCGGCGCAAGAACACGGGAGAAGTAGGCTCTGGGCTTGTTTGACATACTTCTGGGAGACAACTTTCTTGCAGGTGCAAGGTTCCCAGATCTGCCTGGGAAAGATCTGGCTGAGAGGAATCCAGTTCAGACTGGGAAGGTAAAAAACCCAAGTTCTCATCTTCATCAGGAATTACAATGTCCTGAGCAGGACTACAAGGCCCATGGATCATCACACTATCCCCCTCCTCAAGGCCCCTCCCAAACTGGGGCCCTCTCCCCGAGGCGCGAGGTCGCGGCTTGGCGGGATAGGTCTGATGAAAGCGACGGGTTAGATCAGGAGCGTGAACTGTGGAGGCGTCTTCCCAAGAGCGCTCCTCGGGGCCAAAACCTACCCAGTCAATGAGATATTGCAGGCGGCGGCGGTGAAAGCGAGAATCCAAAATGTCCTCAACCTCGAACTCCTCCTCCCCATTCATCAAAACAGGAGGGGGGGCCGGTTGGTCTGTATCAGGACGCACACCTTCCGCCGGAAGGAGCAGGGAACGGTGAAACACTGGGTGGATGCGCATTGAACGCGGAAGTTGGAGTTTGAAAGTCACGGGGTTTAATTGCGCCATCACTGGATAGGGGCCAATGAAACGGGCATCTAACTTCCGGCAAGGGCGGTGGGAGGGCAGAAAGCGAGTGGACAGGAAAACCCGATCTCCTACCTTGATTTCGGGGCCCGGCTGGCGATGTTTGTCAGCGTGGCGTTTATAGTCCTCCTTGGCTTGGTCCAGTTGCTGGAGCAAAAGTTGTTGTACCGCTGTGAGTTCCTGCAGCCAATCCTCTGCTGCGGGAACTTCTGAAGTTTCAATGACAGGGGGAAAGAAACGTGGGTGGAAGCCGTAGTTTGCAAAGAACGGCGTTTCTTTTGTAGAAGCTTGAACTCCATTGTTATAAGCAAACTCTGACAGTGGTAACAGAGAAGCCCAATTGTCCTGTTGGTAGTTTACATAACAGCGAAGATACTGCTCCAAAGTGGCATTGGTGCGCTCCGTTTGCCCATCTGTTTGGGGATGATGAGCTGAAGATAAACGAGAGTCTATGCCCAATAGTTTTTGTAGTGCCTTCCAAAAACGAGAGGTGAATTGAGAACCACGGTCTGTGACTAAACTCTTGGGCAATCCATGTAGTCTGAAAACATGTTGGAGGAATAGATCTGCAGTCTCTTTGGCCGTGGGAAGACCTTCACAGGGTATGAAATGGGCTAACTTGGTGAAAAGGTCCACCACCACTAGGATCGTGGTGAATCCACAGGAAGGTGGTAGGTCAGTGATGAAATCCGCAGAAATTATTTCCCATGGGCGAGATGGGGTAGGAAGGGGATGTAGAAGCCCTGAGGGTTTCTCCCTTCTTATCTTGGAGCGCTGGCATACTGGGCAGGTGTTGACATATTTTTCCACATCTTTGCGGATCTTGGGCCACCAAAAGTCCCTTAGGATCAGATGCATGGTTTTAAATAGTCCGAAATGCCCTGCTGGTTTGCAGTCATGACACAGACGAAGCGCTTTTTCCCTGCCCGGTCCGGGTGGGATATAAACATGATTTCTATAGCAAAGCAGTCCGTCTTTAAGCGAAAAGGGAAAATGCAGACCTTGACGAAGTTGGTCCTGCGCCCAGGCATCTGCTTGCTGACTAGCCCTGATTTCTTGAGCACAGATGGGTCCTGGAGTAGAAGAAGTTGAACCAATGGGAGTGGATTTGGTGTTCCCCACTGTGAGCGTGGCAAAGTTCTCGGGTTGTAGTAGTTGGGATTCAAAGGTCTCCTTGCGTCCTGCAGCGTATTCCGGTTTACGTGACAGGGCGTCCGCTTGCTTGGTTTGGGCTGGGGTCACATAATGGATCTGGAAGTTGAAACGTTCAAAGAATAAAGCCCAACGTTGCTGCCTCTGATTTAGTTTGCGGGCAGTTCTTAGATGTTCTAGATTACGATGATCAGTGTGGACTTCAATGGGAAATTTGGCCCCTTCTAGCCAATGTCTCCAAGTTTCAAAGGCTGCCTTTATGGCCAGTAGTTCTTTTTCCCAAATGGTGTAATTCCTCTCCGGTGTGGTTAGTTGACGAGAGTAAAAGGCACAGGGATGGAGGTGGTCTCCCACCGGTTGTAAGAGTACAGCCCCAATTGCCACATCAGAGGCGTCCGCTTGCACCACAAAAGGGGTTCCAGGATTTGGGTGCTGTAGAATTGGCTGGGAGGTGAATAGTTTCTTTAGTTGCTGGAACCCTTTCTCTGCTTGATCAGTCCAGCGGAAAGGCTGCTTTCCACGGATGCAGCTAGTGATGGGGTCGGACCAGCGGGCAAAATCTGGAATGAACTTGCGGTAATAGTTCGCGAACCCCAAGAAACGCTGCACCTCTTTCTTGTTAGTTGGCGCCCGCCATTCCAATACTGCTGAAACCTTGGCTGGATCCATGGAAAGCCCTAGAGGCGAGATGCGGTAACCAAGGAAATCTACCTCTTGTAGATCAAAGGCGCATTTTTCCAGCTTGGCATAAAGTCCATGATCCCGCAATCGTTGTAACACCATTTTGACGTGGTTCTCATGTTCTGATTGTGATCTAGAAAACACCAAAAAATCGTCCAGGTAGATTATCAAGAACCTGTCTAGATAGTCCTGAAAAATGTCATTGACAAAATGTTGGAACGTTGCGGGAGCTCCGCATAAACCGAAATTCATAACTCGGGACTCGAATAATCCGAACTTGGTCTGGAAGGCGGTCTTCCACTCGTCCCCTTCCCTGATGCGAACTAAGTTGTAAGCCCCCCGAAGATCCAGCTTGGTGTAAACCTTGGCTCCTCGAAGCCGGTCCAGTAGATCTGAGATTAAGGGCAGGGGATAGCTGTTCCGCTTGGTGATATTGTTCAATGCTCTGTAGTCCACCACCAAGCGTAGTTCCCCTGACTTCTTCTTCACAAACATCACTGGGGAGGCGGCTGGGGATTGAGAGGGTCTGATGAATCCCTTGCGAAGGTTTGTCTCTAGGAATTCCCTGAGAGCTTCTTGCTCTGGTTCAGTCAGGGAGTAGAGATGCCCTCGCGGGATCGGGGCCCCCTCCACCAAGTCAATGGCACAGTCATAAGGTCTATGTGGGGGTAATTTTTCGGCTTCTTTCTCATTGAATACATCCCAATACTCGGAGTACTTCTTTGGCAAGGTGATGATGGGCTCGGTGTCTGTGGCATGGCAGACCTTGGCTACGAGGCAATGGTTTTGGCAGTACGGTGAAGCAAACTGCAGTTCTCTGTTGGACCAGGAAATGTTAGGGTCGTGGAGAGTCAGCCATGGAATTCCCAAAATCACAGGGAAATGGGGGACCTCGGTAACAAAGAAGGAAATCTCTTCCATATGTTCCCTTATCCACATCCTGGTGGGTTCCGACCACTGACTTACGGGCCCCGTCTTGAGGGGGCGGCCGTCTATGGCTTGCACCACACGGGCATTCTTGAAATCATGATATTGTAATCCCAGAGAGTCAGCATACTCTCTATCAATGAAATTGTTGGTAGCTCCAGAGTCTATCATGGCGTGGATCATGACGGGTCCCCTTTTTGCTGACCATAATGTGACCACGAGAAGGAACAGGACCCCGGTTGGCGGCTCTTGAATGGATTTTTTGACCGGGTTGGCGAGCCTCTCTACACCCGGTCGTTGGCTTCCCCCGCCGGCTGTGTGCCAGTCGGCTCAGACGCCTTCGTCTCCGTGGAGGACGCCGCCGCAAGACGGGCGGCAGGCTTCCCTTTGGCTGGGCACTCTCTGGCGAAGTGGCCCCCGTTCCCGCAGTACCAACAGAGGTTTAAGCGTTGACGACGGGCCTTCTCGGCGGCATCTAGTCTGGGACGCACATTGCCCAACTGCATCGGCACCTCCTCGCCTCCTCTGGGGTATGGGGTTGGCGGTGGGGGTCTCCACACTGGACGTGGCTGAACGCTGGCGGGAGCGGGGGGTTTTGCCCCGGCTCTACTGCCCTGGCCTCGAACCCACTGTTTCCTGTTGGCAATCATGACTTCAGCCCGTAAACATTGATCAATGAGTGCCTCGAGGGTCTGGGGAGGATCCACCTTGGAGATTTCTTCCAGCATTTCAATGTTGAGACCCTCCCGGAATTGTCCTCTGAGGGCTACATCGTTCCAGCCGGTGTTGTGGGCCAGTACTCGGAACTCGGCTATATACTGAGACATAGGTCTGTCTCCTTGGAAAAGGCGACGGAGTTTGTGACCGGCTGCCTCCAAATTGTCCTCGATTCCCCAAGTCTCCTTGAGGTGGTCCAAGAAGTGTTGCGCTGATCTTAGGTGTGGAGAGGCTTGGTCGAACAGTGCCGTCGCCCAGTTGGCCGCTGGCCCGTCTAGAAGACTGTAAACCCACGCCACTTTGATGTCTTCTTGGGGAAACTCGGCATCACGGGCCTCTAGATAAGCTTGACATTGGCGACGGAAAACATGAACCTTAGAAGCTTCTCCAGTAAACTTGGTAGGCAACGCCATGGCCGGGAGGCGGATTCCGCGCTCCCGCAAGCCCTTTATTTCTCCATCCTGGGCGTTGAGTCTGTCGCGGATGCGATCCACTTCGTCCTTGCTGATGGTGTAGCTCAGTGGCTGCCCACCGGGCACGGTTCCGGTAGACATTCTGGCCGAGGTTAATTGGTGCTTAGGGTGGCGGAGTCAAACTGTCACGACCCAGGCTACAGGGCACCAATAACCATACGCAGAGGCCAGATTCTATCTAATATCTTTATTAAGGAAATATATAAAGTTAGTAAAAGCAAATGTAAAAGATAGTCCAGAAGCAGACCTTTCAGGAAAGGTCAAAATTAGTCCAAAGAAATAATGTCCAATATGAAATATTAAGGTCCAAAGTTGTAATCCAATAACCGAAACACTCACTTTGCCAAGCAAAGTGAGGGGAGACGACAAGGTCCTTTAGTCTATAAACTTGAGCAAGGCTAAGAAATAACTTGATACTTGAAGCAAGGCTTAAAACGTGGAACAAGGTAACTAGGAACAAGAACAAGGTCCGTGGAATAACTTGGTAAAATCCGTGGAACAAGGCAAGGATTGGTCCTGGGAAACAAGGCAAAGTCCGTAGATAAACAAAGGCTGGGAAGCAAGGCGAAGGCTGGATAGCAAGGCAAGGCTTGAGCAGGAGCGAGGCTTGAATCGGAGCGCGCTGTCCAGACACAACTCGCTCCGTAGGCTGACGAATTGACTCCGCGAAGTTACTACGCGGGTAAAACATCTATATAGAGTCTATCTTTCCCACCGAAGCAGTTCTCTGGGAATCAGAAACGAAAGCTAAACTCTGAGACCAGATGTTAAACTCCTTAAAGATTCTCACGAGAAGCAGTCTTAATTGGCTACATTCTTAGCTGCAATCCTCGCACTCCTGCGCGAAGCTGAATCCAAACTTCTCTGTTGTTTACAAAACTCCCGGCGCAAGAACACGGGAGAAGTAGGCTCTGGGCTTGTTTGACATACTTCTGGGAGACAACTTTCTTGCAGGTGCAAGGTTCCCAGATCTGCCTGGGAAAGATCTGGCTGAGAGGAATCCAGTTCAGACTGGGAAGGTAAAAAACCCAAGTTCTCATCTTCATCAGGAATTACAATGTCCTGAGCAGGACTACAAGGCCCATGGATCATCACACTCGGACCCATTGTTTTCTGTTGGCAAGCATGACTTCAGCTCGTAAACATTGATCAATGAGTGCTTCAAGAGAGTGGGGAGGATCCACCTTGGAGATTTCTTCCAGCATCTCAATGTTGAGACCCTCCCGGAATTGTCCTCTGAGGGCTACATCGTTCCAGCCGGTGTTGTGGGCCAGCACTCGGAACTCGGCTATGTACTGGGACAAGGGTCTGTCCCCTTGGGAGAGGCGCCGGAGTTTGTGGCCGGCTGCCTCCAAATTGTCCTCGATTCCCCAGGTCTCCTTAAGGTGGTCCAAGAAGTGTTGCGCTGACCTTAGATGTGGGGAGGCTTGGTCGAACAGTGCCGTCGCCCAGTTGGCCGCTGGCCCGTCTAGGAGACTGTAAACCCACGCCACCTTGATGTCTTCTTGGGGAAACTCGGCAGCACGGGCCTCTAGATAAGCCTGGCACTGGCGACGGAAAACATGAACCTTAGAAGCTTCTCCAGAAAACTTGGTTGGCAACGCCATGGCCGGGAGACGGATTCCGCGTTCCTTCAAACCCTTTATTTCCCCATCCTGCGCATTGAGCTTATCACGGATCCGGTCCACCTCATCCTTGTCGATGGTGTAGCTGATCGGCTGGCCACCCGGCCCGGATCCGGTAGACATTCTGGCCTAGGTTAATTGGTGCTTAGGGTGGCGGAGTCAAACTGTCACGACCCAGGCTGCAGAGCACCAATAACCATACACAGAGGCCAGAATCTATCTAATATCTTTATTAAGGAAATATATAAAGTTAATAAAAGCAAGTGTATGAAATAGTCCAGAAGTAGACCTTTCAGGAAAGGTCAAAATTAGTCCAAAGAAACAATGTCCAATATGAAATATTAAGGTCCAAAGTTGTAATCCAATAACCGAAACACTCACTTTGCCAGGCAAAGTGAGGGGAGATGACAACGTCCTTTAGTCCATGAAACTTGAGCGAGGCTAGGGAGTAACTTGAAACAAGGCTTGATACAGGGCAACAAGGAACGAGGAGCAAGAACAAGATCCGTGGAATTACTTGGCAAAATCCGGAAAACAAGGCAAGGCTGAGTCCTGGAAAACAAGGCAAGGTCCGTGGAGGTAAACAAGGCTGGAAACGGGAACGAAGGCTTGGAAACAGGAGCGAAGGCTTGGAATCAGGAACAAGGCTTGAAACAGGAACGAGGCTTGGAAACGGAGCGCGCTGTCCACACACAACTTGCTCCAGTAGCTGACGAATTGACTCCACAAGATCCCTTTGTGGGCAAAACACCTAAATAGGGTCTAGTTTTCCCACCAAAGAGCAGTTCTCTGGGGAACCAGAAACGAAAGCTAATCTCTGAGTCCAGATGCATGACTCCTTAAAGTTTCCCATGGAAAGCAGGCTTAATCAGCTGAATTCTTAGCAGCTATCCTAGCACTCCTGCGAGATGCTGCTTGAACTCCCCTCTGTTGTTTACAAAACTCGTGGCGAGAAAACACAGGAGATTTAGGCTCAGGGCTTGTTTGACAGACTTCTGGAAGACAAATCTCTTGCAGGTGCAAGGTTCCCAAATCTGGCTGGGAAGTTTCCAATTCTGACTGAGACGGTGAAAAACCCAAGTTCTCCTCTTCATCTGGCACTACAGTGCCAGAAACGGGACTACATGGCCCATGACTCATCACACATCTCAGCAAGAGACTGGTCCGTTCCAGATGCCTTTTGTTGACAATTCTTGCCAAGAGCTCATTAAAACGGACCTTGAACAAGCTATCCCAAGCACTTCTCCCCCCTTCTCGAGAAGGGAATTCTTTGAGACTAGTCGCTCGGAGAAAGCGCAAACAAGAAAGAGCGCGAGATTAGCAGCCAGACAGAGCGCTAATTAGCTCGGTTCTCCTGGGAATTTTCAGGGAGGAACACATCTGGATGAAGATGTGTTTCAGTTCTTTTCCCTTGAGAAAGAAGCTCTGGACACCTGTTTGTAGGAAGATTTGAAGTTCTTTAAAAGTTTCCCGCACGGGTTAGCCCGCGCAGAGTCAACGAGTCAGTTGAAGGATTAACTTCGGTTCCAGCTAAGTGTGGACTGTGCTTTGAGTCCGCTATCTCCAGTCTCTCCATGCCTTGCCTTGCCGTGTTCTTGACCGGTCTCATTGTGTTCCCAGCCTTGCATCTTGTGCCAAGTACCCAGTCTTGTCTTCAGTTTCCTGCCTTGGACTTACTTTGAACTCTAGTAGAACTTTTGGACGTTTTCCCCACTCTAACTGCTTGGAAGTTGAGTGTGTTTCGGTTTTGGGATTATAACTTTGAACTCTAATATTATATACTGGACAATATATTTTTGGACTATATTTGACCTTCCCTGAAAGGTCTATTGCTGAACTACAATTTCTACTTGTTTTTATTCTCCTATATTATTTCCTTAATAAAGATATTAGATTGTTATTGGCCTCCGTGTGTTGGTTCTTAGTGCTCCTCTACCAGGGCGTGACACGGTACTTTTTGACATTTACACAATGACTCAATCATAATCCCTAGCTAATCCCTAACAGATCCATTATTCTCGGCTCAGCCCACCTCCTCATCTCTGATTGGTGGAGACACTGAGGCTCCAGGAGCTCCCTGATTGGACAGGGGTTCGCACCGCTGCTTCAGGGACCAATCTGCGCGCAGAGGGGTGGGGGAACAAACGGCATGAAATTCAAGTTGCGCCTCCCATTTTCTGTATTATAAAAGTTGTTGTTCTGTATTGCATGATATGGCTCCTTGATGAACAGTAGCGGGTGTCATCCATTTCAGCTGAACTGAATAAACAACTCTGTCTTCTTTCTTTATGTCTGAGGGTGAGATTTTGTAGCAAAACCTTGATCTTTAGCAGCTCCCCCCTTGCCAGGATTCTCGGACCCGTGGCTGGGGCAGGAGCGGGGGTTCCCTTCAGAAGGGGATTCCCTACCAAATCATAGCTCGATATCCGGAATAAATAATGTTCACTTATATATGATAAAATGTAACTACTGTGTATACTAGATGATGTGACATAGCAGGTGTGTAACAGGGCTAGAGATAATATCCTGTTTATATTACTCTCCAAATAAATCTGTTATAATTTATTTGAGATTAGATCAATTTCACTGGCCAATACACATTTTGGTGTCTCAAATGTGAGACCTGTTTCTGTTATATTTCACTGGCGGAGTCCATAAATGACACCAGTTTTCCCCTATCACCTCTAGTTTTTGAGATAGAAAACATATGTCCTATACCAGTCTTCATTTGCTAGCCCATAGAAAATAATGATGTCACCATATCTAGCATTGATGTGGTCTATCCCTTCTTAACTTTTTAAACTTGCAATTCTTTTTTGTAAAATAATTTTTGTGACCTCGGGGTATATAAGTTTATAAAATAGGTATACTGTATAAATAAAACTTTTCTTGAATATCAAATAGTTAGATCCATGGATATGGAGAACCAATTGTAACAATAGCTTTCTCTCCTGACGTTTTGATTGCATCTGTGGCAAGCATCCTCAGAGGTCTGTTGGAAACAAGGCAAGTGGAGTGTATATATATCTGTGGAATGTCCAGGATGGGAGAAAGAACCCTTGTCTATTTGAAGCGAGTGTGAATGTTGCAATTAGCAAGCTTGATTAGCATCGAGTAGGCTTTCAGCTGCAAAGTCAATCAGTTGGGGGTATTTTACATAGAGGTAGCCTGGCCGTTGTACCTAGAGGTCTGGAGACCATTCCCTATGAGGAGCGACTTAACCTATGAGGAGCGACTTAGCCTGCAGAAGAGAAGGTTGAGAGGAGACATAATAGCCATGTATTAATATGTGAAAGGATTTCATAAGGGAGAAGGAGCAGGCTTGCTTTCTTCTGCTGTGGAAACTAGGACTCAGAGTAATAGGTTCAAATTACAGGAAAGGAGATTCCACCTGAACATTAGGAAGAACTTCCTGACTGCAAGAGCGATTCAGCAGTGGAACTCCTTGCCACTCCTACCCCTCTCCCCTCTCCCTGGACATACAGTTTGTATAATAAATTACAGAAATTACATTTGAAATATCAGTCTTAATCTCAGTTTTTCCACTCCATATCTTAATACATTCTATAAATAATTCCTAACTGGATCCCACATATTCTTAATTGTTATAACATTTTCCATTTTATCTATATTGTTCATTTTACAATTTGTTATTTCCACATTTAACATATTAATTATATAATTTTATTAATTTGTCAGAGTCCACTTTCCAACCCCTAACTAAAACAATTTGTGTATATGCAATTAATTTGTCAATGACTCTTTCCTTTTGCACATTATATACTCCTGGTATCTTTGTGTGTAATACATTTCTATTGGCTATTATTATTTGAAGATTTAACATTCTATGGTATTAATTTATCCTTCAGTCATTCTCCAGTATGCCTGTACTCTATCACATTCCCATATCATGTGATTAAATGCACCTCTTTGTTTACAACCATGCCAGCACCTGGTAAAAGCACCTTTAGCCCTGGTAAAAAAGGTGAAAGTTGTGCAGGAGTCCTATACCATTTTTGTAGCATTTTCCTTCATACTTCCCTTAATACATTATATTTTTCCTTTACTATATTACTTATTTCCTTTTGGATATCTTCCCTCTCAATTTTTATATCCATTCTCCATGTTTGAAACATTTCCTCTATTATTTGTTCTTTTACCATTAGTATAGCCCTCCTGCCACTTTCTTCTCATCTCTCAGATATTTCATACTCTTATTGTTCCTTACATTCTGTTTCCTCTCTCCTATTCCATATTCTTTTTCTTTAATATTATTTTTCCATATTTACCCATTTTTCCTAGTGTATTGTATTTCTAACAATCTTTGAATTTGAAAGGCATTATGGTATGCTTCTAAACTTGGTATTTCCCAGCCTCCTTCTTCCTCTTTTGTTTTTTACCATTTATCTCTTATTCAGGGCCTTTTCCCTCAAACTGCCCATTCCTAGGAGGAGTAATGTAGGGAGCATCTGCAGTGAAGAATTAATGCAGTTTGACCCCATTTCAACTGTCATGGCTCAATGCTATGGAATTCTGGGAGCTGTAGTTTTATGAGGCACCAGCAGCCTGTGGCATAGATACAACCTTGTACAACTACAATTCCCATGTTTCCATAGCATAGCAGCTAAAGTCAAGTGGCATTAAATCTGCAGTGTAGATGCACTCTCAATTCCTTATTTGCCCAGTCTTACATACCCTGTTTCCCCAAAAATAAGACATCACCTGAAAATAAGACCTAGTAGAGGTTTTGCTGAACCGCTAAATATAAGGCCTCTCCCGAAAGTAAGACCTAGCAAAGTTTTTGTTTGGAGGCTTGCTTGCCAAACAGAAAATCATAGCATGCAGGATTGGTAAATGTACGTACCCTAGTTTGTTGTACATGGAAATAATGGTAGTAACAAGAAATTCTTGATAGGATTCAGTTTGTCTGGTTATGCTGGTTTATGATGACAACTACTGTATAGTATATGATAAATGTTCATTTTTTTGTTCAACTATAAATGTGAATTCTTCTTCATGGAAAAATAAGACATCCTCTGAAAATAAGACCTAGCACATGTTTGGGAGCAAAAATTAATATAAGACACTGTCTTATTTTCGGAGAAACACGGTAACTTTATTTTGTCTGATTTTCTCATCCATTTGTGGCTTCTTTAAAGACTTCATGAAAATTCATGGGCATTTTTGTGCATATCTCACCTAATTGTATGCCTTTTTGCATGCAGTTGGCATAATATACACAGTTTGTAAGCCATTTCCATTAATATAACATGCTTTCCTGTGTTAGTTTTGACAATATATACATTTTAGTGTAGCCTTCTCTAGTATGTTCATTTTTGTATGCATTTTTCATCAGCAAGCTTCTCTCTAAAACCTTAAAAAGTGTAAATATCAAACTGAAGTTCAGTGTGCTTATGGGTTTAGGAAGTGTGGATAAGGTTGGTTTACATTACAATGTGAACTGAACAAATTCTGAAGCAAAACATCTATGATTTCAGGGTTTTTTTTTACAAGTCTTCATACTAGTTTTCAAAGTAATGGAACCCTCTTAGCATCAGAATCCTATACACTTATGCTTTTATACCTGTATGAGTAATGATTATGTATGTGCAAATTAATCGGAATTGTCATAAACCGGATTAAAATCGTATTTAATCTGATTTGTGAATGGTGTTCTGATGTGCGTTAGTGCTTCGGATTTAAACCGCGATTTCGAAGTGTTGGAGCCCAATCATTCAATGGGCTCCAAAATATGTTTGGATATATGAGGAAGCATTTTGGATGCAACCAAACTTGGTTTTCAGGGAGGAGCAGCCTAGCCTGGGCTTGCCTCCCTGACCAAACATTTTTCACGTTCATGGAAGAGGTGGGGTTTGAACATCCCCCCTAAAAACACCTGCTGAAAGCCACGAGGCTCATTCTGGGCTTGGGAGTTGGATGGAGAGGGTGGCTGGGCTTCCTGCTGGCTGCCGGCTGGTCTTTTGCTACCTGACTCACCGACTGCCTGCCTGGCCTGGCCTGTTGTTGTGGGGCAGCCATTGAAAGAAAGAAGAACTCTACTCTTAACAAAGAAGAAAAGGCATTTTTGGAGTGGGATGGGGTGGGAAAGGGGGTAGGGTTTTTTTCTTTTAAAAATCTTAAATATCTGACACATTTTATTTTAAAATCAAGCAGTTAGAAGAAGCATTTATTTTTTGAGAAAAAAGGGGTTGGTGATAGGATGAAAGAATATCTGATGCATTTTATTTTGAAATCAAGCAGCTAGAAGAAGCAGTTTTTTAAATAAAAGTGGGGGTTGGTGGTATCTAGGGTAGGGGAAAGGGCTTATTTTATGTTTGTTTGTTTGTTTGGCCTCCTTGAAGCACTTTCTGTCCCATCATTTCCAGAAACCCTCTCTGCTGAAGTCTTGGGACCCTAGCCACATTACACATAGCTGAATCCTTCTTTGGGTTCAAGCCCTCTGAGTTCAAGTCACAAACTCTCGGCCCCAAAAAGCCCTGTGAAACAGGAAATAACACTTTCAAACCAGGAACAGATTTCCTTATTCTGAGGCCGATGGGCATCTGTTAGCGGTGGTTTGATGGTGTGCTATGATTTCTGTTTCTGGTTGATAACTGTCACTTCCTATTTGGTTCTGCCACAAAAACATGGCAAAACTTTATTACACTTCCAGAACTTTGTCTTTGCACATGGGACATCGTGCTATGATTTGCTGGGTGTCCACAAAAACAAAGTACAGTAGAGTCTCACTTATCCAACACCCACTTATCCAACATTCTGGATTATCCAACGCATTTTTGTAGTCAATGTTTTCAATACATCGTGATATTTTGGTGCTAAATTCGTAAATACAGTAATTACTACATAGCATTACTGCGTATTGAACTACTTTTTCTGTAAAATTTGTTGTATAACATGATGTTTTGGTGCTTAATTTGTAAAATCATAACCTAATTTGATGTTTAACAGGCGTTTCCTTAATCCCTCCTTATTATCTAACCCAATGAAACAGGAAATAAGACTTTAAATCCAGTAACAGATTTCTGTAATTATTAAAAAAATGTTTCTTATATAAACTATGAACATTTGCAGAAACTCAGAGGATAAGGGAACTGTTCTGGAATTTGGTGAGCTAACAGTGGTAAATGTGTTCTACCGCTGTAGCAAATTTCATCAGGATAGTTCAAACAATGAGGGTGGGAGAATCCCCCAAAGTCCCCCCCAGTGCTGTTTTTCGCTTTTGTGCATGCGTGTTCACCATTAATGTATTAATTATGAATATTCCAAAGTTTTGGAAAGTTTCGAATTTTTTCCTTCAAAATTCGGAAATGGCTTTAGAAACAAAGCGCCAGCATTCCCTACTTTCGAACTGAGTTTAGAACCATTTTTTTCCTGGATCGCACATGCCTGGTAATGATACTTGTTTGATGTTTGGCTTTTTATGAAGACCTTTGTATAGAAAGTGAAAGGGATTTTGGAAGTAAACCAAAAACCAAACTGAAGGTTAACAGAAGGAGCTCACAAGATCTTTCCACATCATATTAATATCAATAAAATAATTAATATCCATTAGCAATGAAGTTCTGCTTCTTGACTGTTTTTGCAGTGATTACACATGTACTAATTTCAGAATGTTTATGTTGCAGCACTTCCAAAACTTTCTGTTGCTCCTTCTTCTCCAAGCTTTTCCCAGAGAGATTAATGAGATGCCTCTGCAATTGAAATTCATGCATTCCACGAGAAGAGATTCATAGAGAGAACATACTAAGCAAATCTGTGAATAATCAGATTCACAAAATTGAAATCCATAAATGCGGAGGATTGACTGTAATTTGTGAGACCACAGGAATAATGAGTGCTAGTTAAACCTCCTTACCAGAAACAACAAACACATTAGCATGCAGTCAGTTAAATTTAACAAAGTTATTTCTAACCTTCCCAAACAATTTCCTGTGCATCCTGCTCAGCTCTTCTTTCTCCTCCCATCTCTTAAGGTCAACCCAGTCTCTCTTAACTTCTCACACAGATCTATACTCTCCAGCCTTACAACATACTGTAACTTATCTATTCGCATTCTTCCTCCTCCCATCTCTTGAGGCCAACCTGTTCTCTCTCGACCTCTCAAACAGATCTGTACTCTGTGGCCTTAGCAACATTCTAGTAACCTTATTTATTCACATTCTTTTACCCCTCTTGCTCTTTTTTGTTCCCTTCTCTCTTTACATTTTCTCTTCATTCTAACTTTATGAAATTCAATGTATACTTTTCTTGTCCCAACATTTCCCCCATTATTTTTTAACAATTAAATGCTTTTAATTCCAGTCCAATGTGTCCATAAATCAAAGTTCCTTTGGCGAAAAGTCATAAGTTGTGTAGATGAGTCAATGCCTCTTCTGCTGGTGTTAAAATCACTTTGATGATCTGGGATATAACCTCTCTCTTCCCCCCCCCTCCCTCTCCCTCCCCCCCCCTCTCTCTTTCTCTCTCTCTCTTTTGCCACTGGTTTGAAATGAGTTAACTGCTTCAGCAGCTCAGTTTGGCCTTCTGAAATGTAAGTTAAAAAACTACAGACAGATATTGTCTCTTTGGAACAATTCTAAAATTTTGTGACTCTAAGGGAGATCTTTTGTGAAAGCAAAGCAAAGCTATGAATATCTAACTTAGACCAGTCAAACAAAGCAAATGACAAATTTGTCCTTTTTGGCTTTAAGATCTTATGGTTTTGTGATCTGCTTTCTTCTTGGGTTTGTTAATGTCTATGAAAATTGAGGGCATTTGGAAGGCATCTGTTTATGCTTAGTCTTTTAGTTGAATTTGTTTAACATGTGGATTTTTATAACTCATTAATTAAGTCTTATGAACTAATTTGTTATAGCCTGGTTTTAATTGTCCTGGTCAGTTTATGGCAACTGGAACTCTAGTAGTGAATGTTAACATAGAAACCTTTAGATCAGACATGCACAAAGTCTGGCCCGGGGGCCAATTGCAGCCCCTGTTTAAAATTCTACTAGCTCTCTCTCTCTCTCCAGGCCCCCTCCTTTGCTTCTTTTATTCCTTCCTACCTCCTTTCCTCCCTCCCTTTCTTGACTTCCTTCCTCACTTCATTTGTTTGTTCCTTCCTTCTTGGAGATCAAGGCCCTGGAAAAGGCAGGCTTCACAGAGGAGAGAAAGAGTGATGGTGGCTTCTTGTGTCCTTTCACCCTGTTTAAGTGTTGCCTTCTCCTCAGGCAGGTTTGACTTCAGGCATCCCACTCCAGTGGCCCCTTGTCTCTCTCTCTCCCCCTTCCCCTGCATTGTTCTTTATTTCTCTGCAAAGGAAGGCTCTCCAGTTACCCAGCTTGCCCCAGGTGCTTACTGCTGCAGCTGCCACCTTTGCTACTACTGCATGGCTGGGGAGGGAGGGCCCTGGAGCTCCTCCCCCCTTCTCTGCCCTGCCTTCATACTGCATCGTTGCCTCCATGTTTTCCAAAAAGTTTGCCCTTCACTGTGGCTCTTGCCTTGTGAAGAGAAGGGGAGAGCCAGGCAGCAACTATAAGCCTTTCCTCCACAATCAAGTCCCTCTTGCTCCTTTTCATTCCCTCCTTCCTTCTCTCTTTACATTTTCTCTTCTATTTAACTTTATGAAATTCACTTTAAACTTTTCTCATTCCAACCCTATCTTTTCAGACTACCTGCCCTTTCATCAACACCCATGTAACAACAATTGTTGGCCAGTAGGGGTGAGGGTGAGAGAAAGAATAGATTACAAACTGACTAATTAAACAGACAGATAACAAGGAATAAAGAAATTCAATTTAAAATGTTCATCATGAC
The DNA here is from genome assembly GCF_035594765.1 of Anolis carolinensis. NCBI lineage: Eukaryota > Metazoa > Chordata > Lepidosauria > Squamata > Anolidae > Anolis > Anolis carolinensis. The sequence goes on along the minus strand of NC_085842.1, from coordinate 95,783,324 downwards.
ACAAAGAAATTCAAGAAATCCTCAGTAAGAGCAATACTGTCCATGCCTGGCCACAGCACCTTAATTTCTTGTGACTAAAACACAATGGAGAAATGCTGCAATAGATTAATTCTGGAACTTCAGCAATCTCACATAGTCCCTCCTCACCATGACTGGAGAGAATTAGGTATATTTTTGCCCAAAATATCACGATAGAGCCACCAATGAATAAAAACCACCTTTCCTTCTTATCTAATCATGTTGGAAAATTATATTGGTTTCTCCCACTCATTATGAAGTCCAATCTCCAAATGAAAGCTAGTGCCTTTTATGCTTCAGAAATGAACCAAGCAATTCCATTCAATTTTTGAATTCATATATACAAATTATTTTAATAAAACTGTTTCATTATTCCAGATTCAGCCCAAAATATATTATAGTTTCACTTTAAGCAGGGTGAATTGATCCCTTATTTTGTTACAAATTTTATGCCCTCTTCTTGTAAAAAAGATTGAATTTCATGTAAATAATTGTTTTAAGTAACTACTTGGTCACTCTGATGAATATGGAAAAAATAATGAATCTAACAATACAGTAAAACAGCCATTTTGACCAACTCACCTATTTCTAAATTGAGCTTTAGAGAACATCTGGCTAAGCTTTGAATCCTTTTTGGTACTGTAGTACTTGGGACGGTTCCACACACATGAAAAGTGCTGTACAAAAAGTGCTGTACTAATCTTATCAGGGTTGTTGTGGTTTTGCAGGGAATTATTCAGATGTGCCAATCAAGAAGATGCCATTACATTATGACTTGAATGTTGCTTTCTGTCTTATGTTTTATATTTTCAGAAAAGCCACATATGATTGTTGTTTTTAAAGAGTTGTAGAAATTTTAGATCTACACATATAAAAAAAGACTCTCATTCCATTGCCTTCAAGTTAATGGATGAAATTTTCTATTTTACGTATAGTGAATATGTGCAAGCGCTGTCTTTATCAATTTGTGCAACACAATCTCATCTCTTTTCCTATAGCATGGAGAGGTAATTATTTGTCACATGTTCTAATAGTTTTACACATGCTATTGGTAATATGTCCTGTACTCCTTTCCAGTCACAACAGATCAGAGAAATGTAATAATGACTGTAGCAGCAAATTAATGACTAAACACAAACACCCAGGAAGGCTTCCTATCTCTTCCTCACAATATAATTAGAAACTCAAACAGAAACAATGCCAGCTGCTTATGTCTGATAAGATTCAGATGGAACAAAGTCTAAAGCAGTAGGAAGGCCAATCACTTAAGAACCTAGTGGGGAAATATGAAGACCTAATAGTAGTTTTCAAGTTATGTAGCAATATCTAAATTGGGAAAATCACTGGCATTGCATTCCTATACATATTATCTACCTCGAAATGAGTCACACTGATTTAATTGAAATTAAGTGAGTGCAAAACAATGGTTTCATCCCTGTTTAAGTTAAAAAAATCTGTTTCTTATACAAAGTAAGTGACATTGTTGTAGGTGTTGTGCCTATCAGTATTGTAGGCAATTTTGAATAGTAGATAGGCAAGAAATTCTTCCTTCGTGAATGGAAAAAATGTCAACACTTTAAAAAGTAAAAAGTATTTCAAAGCTTATATTTCAGTTCTATCTGACAAGACACTAGCAGGATTTAATTGTTATGCAACAAATTCTCTTTATGAAAAACTTTTACTTCCATTCTTCCACAGCCAGACACTTGAAGGCTATATCTTCTGTCTTGTATATTTATATTGCATAGTCTAGGCTTTAATAAATACTGAGAGGCAAGGGAAAAAATACCAGTAAGAATATAAAGTGATAAGAAATAGAACAAAACCAACATCCAAAATAAAGTTGATATATTGCTGTGCAGTACAGTATAAGTCATATTAGTAAGAAAGAGGAGGCAATCAAACAATAAGCCTGCCATGATATTTTCATTCTTGTCTGTTTATGTAGGTATGAAGAATGCCTATTTTCTAACCTGTGTACCCCCCCCCCCCCCCGCCAAAACCCTTTCCTCCAATAAGGTGAATTAGAAAAATGTTGCCTGAAGACTTTATGCTCTTTTTTGCTAGCCATCTACAATATCTTGCTTCAAGAACAAAAATAATCCTCATCTGTTGTTAAACAGCTAATATTTCATGAATATTGAAAAGAATTTTCTGAATGTCTCTCCATTTCTATTTGGGTCTCAGGAGATTACTTTAAACAGCTAATGCCATCAATACTTGTGCAGAAAGGGGGAGAGGCAGGCAAGACATGAAAGCAAGTCTGGGGGAAAGTAAATATGTTTAAGAACTCTTATTTGAAGGAGGGAAAGTTGATTGGATTTTAGCTCTTCTCCAATTTGTGGACAGGCAATCTTCCAAAGTTCACAAGGAATTTATCATTTTTCAAAAATGAAAATGAATCCTTCTTCCTATGTTGACTTGACAGGTTGCAGCTGAATATTAGACAGGTTGCATCTGATATTTGATCTTTGGGAGTCAACTTTTAAGTATTGTTGAATGCTTTCATGGCTGGGATCACAGGGTTGTTGTATGTTTTCCAGGCTGTAAGGCCATGTTCCAGAAGTATTCTCTCCTGACGTTTCACCCACATCTATGGCAGGCATCCTCAGAGGTTGTGAGGTATGGAGAAACTTCTGGAACATGGCCTTACAGCTCGGAAAACATACAACAACTTTTAAGTATTTGCCAATAAGGTCGCAATCCACATCCACACATACTTCCTGTAATCTGTCTCTTCTCTATGCAATTAGCAGGAGGTGAATAATCTGTATTGCATAGAAAATGATTCTCTAAGAGGATATGTGATGCTGGACAAAAAACCCACCCCTCCATTCTCCATAACAGTATACATTTCAGCAAGGATGAGTACCTTTTAAAGCTCTACAAAGGAGCTCTGCCAAACCTTGGCCTTTCTTGTCCCATAGAGTCACTGTTCATAACCACACCAAACTCCAAATTATCAAATCAGGGGGAAAACTATTTATTGAATTACATTAAGGTCAGAATTCAAAATGACCTTAACAGATAAGAGAATTGAATCCAAACTAACAAGAAGAATTACAGCAGGGATAATTGTAAGGTATTACAACTAGGCAAGAAAAATGAAGTGCACACATACAGGATAGGTCGTATCTGGATTGAAAGCAATACATGTTTAAAGGCTCTAAGGGGTTTGATACAACAAATGAAACATGAGTCAACAATGTGATGCAGTTCTTGGCTCCATCAACAAGACCAGAATGTTCAAATCAAAGGAAGTAATAGTACCACTCTATTCTGCTTTGGTGAGACTTCATTTGGAATAGTTCTGGGCACTCCAGTTCAAGAACGATATTGACAAGCTGGAGAGTGTCCAGAGAAGAATGACAAAGATGATAAAAAATCTGGAAGCCAAGCTTTTTGAAGAATGACTGAGAGAATTAGGTATGTTTAACCTTGTGACATGATAGTCATCTTGAAACATCAGAATGGATGCCATGGTGAAGATGAAGCAAGCTCGTTCTCTGCTGCTCCACAGGCCAGAAAGAAATGTGAAAAACACACACAGAGAAAAATCTAAACTCTTATCATGCCCCAGGAGGGAGCACAGAAGCTCCTTCAATGCCTGCACCACTCAAAGTACTGCTGGAAACAACTTCCCAGCAAGGTCCACTCTGGAAGAGAAGCCCAGGAAAGCCTTACCTGCCTTTCTATCTCTCTCTCTCTTTCCAGTCTTATTTGCCTCGAGTGGGTGCTCCGTCAGGGGGAAGGGCTTCAGGAAAGGATGGAAGAGGCTGCTGGGTAAGAAAGAAGAGGAGTTGCTGCCATGAGGCACCCATTTTTGCCTAGTCACACACACACTGTGGCCTCCGCCAAAGGTAGAGTGCCATTTAGCCTCGTCGCCCCCATTAGCCGAAAGATCCAGCTGGCCTTCAGCTGCCCCACTCCCAGTCTGTTTTTGGTGTTTCAGTCGGATCTCAAAATTTCCCCTAATCTGGTATCACCAAATGGAATCATTTTACAAATGTTATCTTATGAATTCTTTTTGAAACTGAATTAATTATTTTCCCTATCCTGCCTTATTTCTTGCCTAATAGTTCGAGAATTTGTTTTCTGTACTGTCACATTGCATTATAGAATTGTAGTCACCTTTATAGTAATCTACTGGTTTTCCAAGTTTCTTTTATTCTTTCCACTTTCCAACTGATGAATCAAGAGATGATAGCTAAAGTGTGTGCCCACTTAACCTTTGTATCTTCTAAAGCGAATGTGCAGTAGTAACCTTTATAGTTCTTTGTCTTCAGGACATTTCTCCTATCATTTCATAGAAGCTTGCAAATTAGGAAGACAAGGAAAAAACTGCAGAGTAGTTTAATGAGTCTTTATCATTGTGATGTTACTAGTCAGTTAATAGCTATTATAACTTTATGAATATTGCGAGAAGACTTGAGATAGTGATAATTTTGACTGTTCATTTTTTAAAGCATCACAGTATCTCTATAATAAAGACTTTGCCATAGGCTTCACATACATTATTATTTCCTTTGTTGCTATTAGAACTACAAGTGTAGCCACACTGGAAAATTACAGCAATTTGATAACACTTTCACTGCCATAGCTCAAAGCTATAGAATTTTGAAACCTGTAGTTTGTTGTGGGACCAGATGTCTTTGACTGAGTGGGCTAAATGTCCCACAAAGCTACAAATCTATCTACTGTCCATTGTCTGTTAATTTATTTCCAAAAGAGACGCAAGAATTCTTTCTCAGTTCTATAGCCTTTTTTCATTGAAACCTCTTTTCTGTCTGCTGCAATCCTGATATTGCAAAGTGAAGGCAGTTGCAATATCAGTGCAACACAGTGCACATGCACTGGATAGGGTAAGCATGTTATGCAAAAGACTGATCATGGGAATCCACATCAACAAAATGCCAGTATAGTACAATTGCAGTGAGGTGTGAAATTCCAATAATAGTATGTTCCCATTTGCTTAAACAACATGGATGTCACAAAACAATAGGGTTGTGTGTTAAAGTCCAACATTGCCCTACCATCTCCCATTTTGATCAGGAGCAAGCGGATCCACTTCATCTCCTGACAGAGATAGTTTTGCTGAGGTCACATGGATTTATGCTGCATAATTGACCTTTATTAAAGTATAAGTCTTCAAGTAATTTTGGTCCCTTCTTAAACATTAATTTAGAACAAATACTTTAAATAAAGCACTTTTAAAGCTTTTATTATAAACTAATGTCTATGTTCTTTTTTCTGCTTTTTAAAAGAAAGATAGTCATTCCACAATGCCTATATATGGTTATTTTGGTGATGTATGCTGGGATATTTTTATGTCACAAAAATGCTAAGGCAATTAGCTCAACTCAGAAACATGCAGAATGAGTAAAATAAGCATTTGTGGTGAATACGATTGCTTGAGAAATAGGTAGCCATGAATTTCAGAAGGTAATAGGGATCTAATTAGATGAGCAAGGGAAAAGCAGGAGAAAGCAGAGGGAACCGTCCTCCTTCATTCCCTATTGTTTTTCTCCATCTTTTTGGATGGCCTCCCATCCCACATCATTTCCTGTCATTTCCTGTGCTTTCCCCGCTTCCTCGTGGATTTCCACAGGCAGCCACCAGAAGTGGCTGTGCGTTGTGATATGGCCTCTGTGGGACTCCATTTTGTCAGTACCTAAAAACACAGAAAAATGCAGAGAAGACTGAGTCTGATAAGTTCCAAGGCCTGGGAAGAACAGATATATGGGAAAACCAGGTGGCTCAGAAAAGAAGGTTAGATGAAGTCTGAATACAACATTGAAAGAGGTTGTAAAGGGAAATATATGGTAATTCCCTTCAAAGAGTGCCAGAACAATTACCATATATACTTGAAGATAAGCCAAGTTTTTCAGCCCTTATTTATAAGCTGAAAAAGCCTCCCCTGGCTTATAATTGGGTCAAGGTCAAGGCTGGCAAGGGAGCCTGCAGCCTATTGCTTGCAATATATGATCTATTTCTCTCTTCTCCTCCCTTATCAGTGTGTTTACTTTTGCAAAGCCTCCCTAGCTCTTAATCAAGGGAATGTTTTGAAAAGAGAGACACCCTTGCAAGTCGGGAAGAAGAAAAATATATATTAATTAATCTTATGAAATCTTTTCCCCCTGAAATATTTGTTAAACTCTCCTACAGATATATAGGCATTAACCCTTTGCAAGCTTTTGCAATCTCTATGTACCTTTATATGTGTATCTATCTATATACATTAATTTTATATATGAATTTCCCCTCATATGTTTGCAGGTCTTTGCAAATCCTTTATACATATAGATCCATGTACCTGTGTATCTGTAGCCATACATATACATTATTTTTATATATGCATTTACCCTCATATGTTTGCAAGTCTCTGCAAATATCTATATAAAGAGAGATGTCTGGATAGTTATGAATATATTCTTACCTACCTACATATAGGGCTTGGAAATATTACAGGGGGGAAATGAACACACAAATATATATAGACATATAGATAGATATGTGTGTGTGTGTGTGTGTGTGTGTGTGTGTGTGTGTGTATATATATATATATATATATGGCTTGCAAATGTTGTAGGGGAAATGCACACACACACACACACAGAGGGATTTGCAAATGTTTCAGGGGGAAATGCCTATGTGAATTTAGTATCTATAATTATAAATCTATATCTAGCTCTGCATTGTTTATATAAAAATTGAATGTTTGCCTGTTACTATGTTGGAAGCCGGCCTGAGTCCCCATGGGGAGATAGGGTGGGATCCAAATGAAGTTGTTGTTATTATTATTATTATTATTATTATTATTATTATTATTATTATTATGACTGTGATGTCCCATGGGGCTTGGAGTTCTGATCCCAGCGTCATCGTGGTTGATGATGACGAAAACATGGGTTTTTTGCCGGCTCAGCAAGAGACGGAATTTTTCCAGATGCCTGTTGTTGATGATTCTACCCAAGAGCCCATTAAAAAAGACCTTGAGCAGGCCTTTCCCACTGCCTCCCCCCCTTTTGCTAGGAAACAGTCCTATGCTGCGAGTCGGGGCGAGAAAGAGCAGTTTCGGAGAAGCTTGAGATTAGCAGCTAAACAAGACGTTAATTAGCTATGTTCCCCTGGGAAATTCTAGGGAGGAACGCATCTGGAGGGAGATGTGTTTCGCTTCTCTTTCCCTTGGGAAAGGAAGCTCTGGACACCTGCTTTGCAGGAAGATGGGACTTAGTTAAAAGTGCCCGACACGGAGGATTCCGTGCGGAGTCAACAGATCAGCTTCAGGAGTAATTTCGTGTTTCCAGCCAAGTGTAGACTTCGTAAAGTCTGCAACTCCAGTTTCCTTGCCTTGCCTTGCCTAGCCAAGTATTCAAGAACTATCTTGCCGTGCTTCCAGCCTTGGACCTTGTTTCTAGTATCAAGCTTTGTTCCCAGTTCTTGCCGTGGACTTACTTTGAACTTTGGAAAGATCTTTGGACGCTTCCCCACTCTATTGCTTGTAAATAGAGTGTGATTCGGTTTGGAATTATAACTTTGGACTCTAATATAAAATATTGGACAATATATTTTTGGACTATATTTGACCTTCCCTGAAAGGTCTTTTACTGGACTACATTTCCTACTTGTTTTTATTATTCTTATATATTTCCTTAATAAAGATATTAGATAGTTTTTGGCTTCCATGTGTCGGTTCTTAGTGCTCCGTAGCCTTGGGCGTGACAATGACATAGCAAACAAGACAGATATGCTGGATTTCGTATCACAAAATCACAAGTCAAACACTTCCCAAGTGCCTAGGACTGTGTGATGTATTTTCGGATGATGCGTGCAGATCCCAGTAGGGTGGCCTTTTGCAGTTGGCAGATCGTAATTTTGTAAATGTCTATTGTTTCCAAATGCTGGCTGAGATCTTTTGGCACGGCACCCAGTGTACCCATCACCACCAGGACTAACTGCACTGGTTTCTGCCAGAGTCTTTGAAGTTCAATCTTGATGTCCTGATAGCAGCTGAGTTTTTCCTGTTGTTTTTCATCAATGCGACTGTCACCTGGGATGGCAATATCAATGATCCAACCCTTTTTCCTTTCCACAACTGTGATGTCTGGTGTGTTGTGTTACAGAACTTTGTCAGTCTGGATTCGAAAGTCCCACATTATCTTTGCTCATTCTCCAATACTTTTCCAGGTTTGTGATCCCACAGTTCTTTACTGCTGGGAGGTGGTACTTGAGGCATAAGTTCCAATGAATCATTTGGGCCACATAATTTTGCCTCTGTTTGTAGTCTGTCTGTGCAATTTTCTTACAGCAGCTGAGGATATGATCAATGGTTTCATCAGCTTCCTTGCACAGTCTGCATTTTGGGTCATCAGCTGATTTTTTGATCTTGGCCTTAATTGCATTTGTTTTGATGGCTTGCTCCTGGGCTGCAAGGATCAGGCCTTCTGTCTCCTTCTTCAGGGTCCCATTTGTGAGCCATAGCCAGGTCTTCTCCTTATCAGATTTTCCTTCAATTTTGTCAAGGAACTTTCCATGCAGTGTTTTGTTGTGCCGGCTGTCAGCTCTAGTTTGTAGTGCGGTTTTCTTGTACTGATTCTTTGTCTGCTGTGTTTTGAGGAGTTTCTGATTTTTGACTTCAATCAAAGCAGGTTCTTCACTTTGCTTTACATATTCTGCCAGGGCATGTTCTTCTTCTTTGACTGTTTGTTTTACTTGTAAGAGTCCTCTGCCCCCTGATCTTCTAGGCAGATATAGCCGGTCAACATCACTGCGGGGTGCAGTGAATGATGAATGGTCATGAGTTTTCTTGTTTTTCTGTCCAAATTGTCCAGTTCCACCTGTGTCCAGTTTATGATGCCAGCAGTATATCTTATGACAGGCATGGCCCAGGTGTTTATGGCCTTGATGGTGTTGCCTCCATTGAGCTTGCTTTTGACGTGGTGGTGGGGGGGCTTAACTGCTCCAATGATGACTGAGGGCTGTGCTGGCGGTAGTGTAACTGCCGGCAGGTCCAACCAAGCCAGAGAGGCCTCAGCTGAGGAGCAGAACTAAGAGCATCTAACCCATTAGCATTATGGAGAATCAAACCAAAACGAAGTCTATACTGGCTCGGTCATCGCCCAGGATAAAAAGGACCGCAGTGGATGCTGCTGATTCTTGACATCCATCGACAAGTGGGCTACGGAATCAAAATACAAATGAACAGTCACAGAAGCGGCAGAAATATACAATTCCAGAAAACCGCACTATTATTATTATTATTATTGTTATTATTATTATTATTATTATTAGGTTATTGTTGATACCATATTGTTTTTGTTGCCCCTACTTTTCCACTTATAGAGCTAGTTTATTGCTTTTCTTTGAAATACGGTAAATATTCAAAAACATTTAACCTACTGATGCCTCAATTAATGACATTTTATTGGTATCTATTTTTATTTTGAAATTTACCCATAACTGCTGCATTTCCCACCCTCAGCTTATACTCAAGTCAATAAGTTATCCCAGTATTTGTGATAAAATTAGGTGCCTCGGCGTATATTCGGGTCGACTTATACTCGAGTATATATGGTAGCTACATTTGGTTGATTGACAGGAGTTCCTGTTACTGAAAAGAGACAATCTAATATTGATTTAAGCACAATATGACTAGTGGAGAGATATAATGTCATGAAGTTATTCCCAAACCAAGATGTTTTTATCCTGCTTTAATTGCTCTTTGTCAGCCTGGTGTGATAAAGTCCTGAAGCTTGAGGCCGGGATAATTTTTGCTGCCTTCCCCTCTTCATTCCAGGACCTATAGTCACAATACCCCTGCTGTTTGGCTGCCTCCTCCATCACTGCCATAATTATTCCAGCAGGATCTTGGCCCCCAGGTGGATCTAGGTGTAGTCATAGTTGGAGCTGTTCCATTGAAACTGACATCTTTAATTCTTTCTCATTTAGATGTGACTGATATTTCTATTTTGAACATTATGTTTATGGGGAGCTGTTATCTTAAAACACCAAAGAGGGCTATAATGAATGGGGTTTCTTATGTGCAACATTCAATTTTCTTGCATATAATATGAAATGTCCGAAAATCAATCTAACAGTGCTTTAAAATAATGAAGGGTTTCAGTTTTGTTTTTTACACACACATATACATTATTTTTTCCAGTTTTTCAAAGCAGTTCTCCCTTTCTCCTATGGAGAAAATATCACTCACAGAAAAAGTAATTCATGGTGTGAGAATGGATTGGTTCGATAATGGAGAAACTATGTATATGTTGCATAGTACAGATATGGCTGTAGACAGCAAAAAGGTTCTTACTGGAAAGTGAGTCTTCATTGAAATTGTCAGCTAAGCACAAAACATCAATGCTAATGGATTATTTTGTTTTATTTTTTCAAGATTTGCTACCAGAATAAAAAATTATCCTAGTTGGCAATATTTTGAATTCCACAAATATGGAATGCAGGCTCAAAAGTGGAATGGATATGTTGCAGCAAAGAGGTATAATACTTAGTATTCAGCCATGTATCTTATCAGATTGAATGTCAGTTTGGGAATTAGCAATTTTAAATGCAGCAAGAATCTCACTAATATTAGAAATGATATTTTGGTATATATTGGAAAGGGAGCTGTTTTTCATTTGTTTGTTTGATTAGTTGGTTTATAAAACCCAAAAATTAAAAACCTAACATGAATTTCCACTCCTTCCAGACTAATTTTCAAAAGATTTGAAATTTCTCCTTTTAGGGAAAAAGATGTTACTGCATTTAAAAAAAAATATCCATCTATCTATCAACCGATCTATCATCATCTATAATCCACCTATCTATTTAAGTGATTTCCCACCTTTCTTTGTATACAAATCCCAAGTTAGCGCACAGATATTTTAAAAGATGGGTACAGTTTAAAAATTACTCATACAGAAGTCAAAAAAACTTCACAACTCAATTAAAAGATGCAAAGTTACAGCAGTATAATATATAATTTTTTTAAAAAAATTATTATTGAAAATATAACAGACATTCATGAAAGTGAAAAACAAGAAGTAAAACAAAATAAACACATACAAAAAAGAAAAAGAAATACAGAAAGATATAAAGGTTTGCACTGTAGTGTACAGCCAGCGCTCGTTAAACTAATGAATATTTGCAGAGTGGCTGTACCGTTGTTATACTTTAACTTATCCTTGTCCCCCTAACCCCTCACCCATGAACCCAACCCCCTAGACTTCCGATACAACTCAGTAAGTATCACCTAACTGACCATCAACTACCCATGTATCTTCTTTCACTAAATCCCCTTTATGGCAGTCATCAAATCTACCTTTGTCTTCTTTTCCAAATACCCAAGTGCCAGCCTCCATTTGTTTACAAAATCCTCATTATTTCCTCCTCTGTTACTGTTTGTCAGCTTGGCCATTTGGATATAACCCCCCAGTTTATCTCTCCAGTCTTTAATGCCTAGCTCTTCTTCTTATATTATATATTATATAATATATAATTGAAATAGTGTTTTAAAAAGATAAAACAGATGAAAATAGAAAACAATCATTCTAGTAAAACTCTTTTTGCCACAACAATTATAAGCCAAAGCTCCACCTGAACATAAAGCACTGAGTGTCCTAAATTCTGTAAGTTCCCCAAACAGCAACTTGAGAGAATTCAGATACAGTAGAGTCTCACTTATCCAAGCTAAATGGGCCGGCAGAAGCTTGGATAAGCGAATATCTTGGATAATAAGGAGAGATTAAGGAAAAGCCTATTAAACATCAAATTAGGTTATGATTTTACAAATTAAGCACCAAAACATCATGTTATACAACACATTTGACAGAAAAAGTAGTTCAGTACTCAGTAATGTTATGTTGTAATTACTGTATGTACGACTTTAGCACCAAAATATCACAATATATTGAAAACATTGACTACAAAAATGGCTTGGATTATCCAGAAGCTTGGATAAGTGAGGCTTGGATAAGTGAGACTCTACTGTATAAGAGTTCTACAACTAGGGGTTGCTATTGGGGAGGGGGGCAATTTGACACACTCACAGGCATGGGTCCTTGTAGGTAATGGCAGACTGCTCACCACCACCCATTCCCCTCTCTCTACACACACACACACCATACAATTAAATAGTTCAAATGCATGAGAGGGCAGGGCTATCACAGAGCCAAATATGTCAAGCAAAGGTTAAGATCAAGAAACTCTGATTTGATCCCCCCGCCCCCTTTGCCAGTGTTTAGATGTTGACTGCTTAATCTGTGCATTATATATACTGGTGTGTATATGTGGCAGAATATTCAACTTATAGCAAAGAAAATGTGTGAAGTTTTTTAAAGAGCAAAAACATGCATATACTCTTTTTTGGAATACAGATTCATACAGTAAGACTCCTTGTATCCACAGGAGATATATTTCCAGCTGGACTGTGGTTGGCTGAAATTGTGGATATGGCTGAATGCCATACCTGATTTCTCATACTACCATTTAATAGAGGTAACCTTTCTAGGAATTTGCTAGATCCTCCAGTGTGACTCTATGGTACCTTCTGGAGGAAGCATACAATAAAATTGCCTAGAGGGCAAACAAATTTTTAGATAAATTGTTTTTCTCTAAGCATGGATAAGTAGTAAAACCATGGATATGGGTTCTGTGGTTACAGGGATCTTACTGTACTTCTATAAGGATACTGAATTCATTGAATTTCATTCCAGCAATGCAAATATCCATACCACTTGTCTATGTCTTCCTAGAAATAAACTTTATAGAATTCAACAGAATTTATTTCTGAATCAGAAATAGGAACTTTGCAAAAGAATCCCATTGTTATTGTAGAGAGCTCCAACTTTGACATCTCTACAGTTTTCAAAGCCCTGCTAGTTTCCTGTTTACAGCTTTTCCTCCTGAATTGTATTTAGATTTCTCTTTTACTGTTTTACTGTTTAACAGTCTACTCTCTGAATAAATAACAGAGTTACTTTGAATTATTTTCATCATTTGGTTCACAATTTCTTGTAGAGGCAGTCTTTGTGCCTTATAATTTTATTTACCAAGGCATAAAGATTTCAACTCAGAAAGTTCTTCATTCTCAAAAGAGTATAACTAATCTTTTTTTAACAGAGTTGTTGTTTTTTTTACATGATGGAGCTTGCCTTATTTATTTCTCATGTCAGAAACGAACCAAGGGTTCAAGTTGTAATGGATTTGCAAATATGGAGATTTTTTAAACAAACAAACAAACAAACAAACTTGGCATTAATATTAAATGTCTTTTGTCCAGTAGCTGGCCACTTGGAGTGCCTCTGGTGTTGCTGTTAGAAGGTCCTCCATTGTGCATGTAGCACAGCTCAGACTGCATTGCAGTAGGTGGTCTGTGGTTTGCTCTTCTCCACAGTTGCATGTTGCAGACTCCACTTTGTAGCCCCATTTCTTAAGGTTGGCTCTGTAACTCGTGGTGCCAGAGCGCAGTCTGTTCAGCACCTTCCAAGTTGCCCAGTCTTCTGTGTGCTCAGGGGGAGTCTCTCATCCGGTGTCAGACACTGATTAAGGTTCCGGTTTTAGCCTACCACTTTTGGACTCTCGCTTGCTGAGGTGTTCCTGCGAGTATCTCTGTAGATTTTAGAAAGCTATTTCTTGATTTAAGGCATTGGCGTGCTGGCTGATATCTGAACGGGGGATGGGCTGAAGATGTCAATGCCTTGGTCCTTTCATTGTTGGCTGCTACTTCCCAGCGGATGTCAGGTGGTGCAATGCAGGCTAAGCAGTATTTCTCCAGTGGTGTAGGACGTAGACATCCTGTGATAATGCGGCATGTCTCATTAAGGGCCACATCCACTGTTTTAATGTGATGAGATGTATTCCACACTGGGCACGCCTATTCAGCAGCAGTTTTCCTACTTATAATAGTTTCAATATTCTCACCGAAATAATAAGTCCCTTCTCCTCCTCCTCCTCCTCCTCCTCCTCCTCTTCTTCTTGTTATATGCCTTTAAATTGTCTCCAATTTATGGTGACCCTATCCTAGATATTTCTTGACAAGAATTATTCAAAGGAGAGTTGCCTTCCTCTGAAGCTGAGGGAGTGTGGCTTGCCCATACTCCTGAATGGGGATTAAAGGAGTCCTGCGTACATATGGACTCTTAATCCAATACTCAACCCACAAAACAACCCTGTCTCTTTAGTCTTTCTTACATAAGGAATATGTTACCAACATATTAATAATAATAATAATAATAATAATAATAATAATAATAATAAAACTTTATTTATACCCCGCCACCATCTCTCAACGGGGACTCGGGGCGGCTTACATGGGGCCGTGCCCAGAACAAAACAATGTAATACAATGTAACAAAATATAAAAACAACATATCATAACACAATTAAAATATAATAAATAATAATGTACAGTACAACACGAGATCAGAAAAGCAATATAACATGGGCGGGCTGCAAGAACACTAAGTTAAAACTCGGGGTGGGAAAGAGATAAGAATAAAAACCACGGGGAACAGAGACATAAGATAGTGGAACAGTCTAGAGGATAGATGTTGGGGGGAGTAACAAAAGAAGTTTATGACAGTTACTCTCCAAAAGCGCAACGGAAGAGCCACGTTTTTAAATTTTTCCTAAAGGCTAATAAGGTGGGGGCTTGCCTGATCTCAATGGGCAGTGAGTTCCATAATAGGGGGGCCACAGCAGAAAAGGTCCTCTCCCTTGTTCCCACAAGGCGGGCCTGAGATATAGGCAGTGGTGACAGGAGGTCCTCCCCTGATGATCGAAGAGATCGGGCAGGTTTATGGTAGGAGATACGGTCACGAAGGTAGGTGGGTCCCAAACCGTTTAGGGCTTTATAAATGATGGTCTGCACCTTGAATTGGGACCGGAAAATGAACGGCAGCCAGTGGAGCTCCTTAAACAAGGGAGTAGATCTTTCCCTGTAATTCGCCCCCGTTATTAATCTGGCAGCCGAGCGTTGGACCAATTGTAATTTCCGGGCCGTCTTCAAGGGAAGCCCTACGTAGAGCGCATTACAGTAGTCCAGTCTAGAGGTAACTAAGGCATGGACCACCATGGTCAAGTCAGACTTCACGAGGTATGGTCGCAGTTGGCGCACAAGTTTGAGTTGTGCGAAAGCCCTCCCAGCCACCGCTGACACCTGAGCCTCAAGCGTCAATGCTGAGTCCAGGAAGACCCCCAAACTGCGGACCTGTGATTTCAGGGGGAGTGCAACCCCGTCCAGCACAGGTTGCCACCCAATACCCCGATCCGACAAGCGACTGACCAGGAGGGCCTCTGTCTTGTCAGGATTGATCCTCAGCTTGTTCCTCCTCATCCAGTCCGCCACAGCGGCCAGGCACTGATTCAGCAACCGAGGGGCTTCCTTGGAATTAGATGGAAACAAGTAGTGGATTTGTGTGTCATCTGCGTAGAGATGGCAACACCCTCCAAAACTCCGGATGACCTCTCCCAACGGTTTCATGTAGATGTTAAAAAGCATGGGGGATAAGATAGACCCTTGCGGGACCCCACAGGTCAAAGGCCAGGGGTCCGAGCAGGTGTCCCCCAGCTTCACCATCTGGGAGCGGCCCTCCAGGAAGGACCGGAGCCACTGCAGAACCGTGCCACCGAGCCCCATCCCAGATAGTCGTCCCAGAAGGATACCATGGTCGATGGTATCGAAAGCCACTGAGATGTCCAAGAGAACCAGCAGGGTCACACTCCCCCTGTCCAGCTCCCTGCGGAGGTCATCCACCAAGGTGACCAAAGCCGTCTCGGTGCTGTGCCCAGGCCTGAAGCCAGACTGCGAGCGGTCTAGAAAATCAGTGTCATCGAGGAACTCCTGGAGCTGCGTGGCAACCAGCCGCTCCAGAACCTTGCCCAAGAACGGGAGGTTGGAAATTGGTCTGTAGTTGTTACATACAGATGGGTCTAACGAGGTCTTTTTTAGAAGCGGTTTTACTACCGCCTGCTTAAAGCAAGATGGAACTGACCCCTGACCCAAAGAGGCATTTATTATAGCCACAAACCAATCCAACAACCCCTCTTTGGCCAGCTTAACCAGCCAAGAGGGACAAGGATCCAGAGCGCAAGTGGTTGCCCTCACAGACCCAAGAATCCCCTCCACGTCATCAGGAAGAACAAGCCGGAAAGAATCCCACAAAATCGGACAGACAGGTACCTCGGTTACTCACTGAGGTTTTTTTTAGGAAAGGTAGTAGATATGCTGTTATAGCAATTGGTAACTCAAGTAATTCATGACAGTTATTCCGGCCACATGACCTTGGAGGTGTCTACGGACAACGCTGGCTCTTCGGCTTAGAAATGGAGATGAGCACCAACCCCCGGAGTCAGACATGACTGGACTTAATGTCAGGGGAAACCTTTACCTTTATCTAACATTGATCTATTCTACATTTCCCAAAAACTGAGTGAGAATTTGGGTCCAAAGATAAATGGTACAGTCAGAATGTGACACTGAATTTGTTCAGCTACTAGAATATCTGGAACGGTCCATATGCCACTTGCTGATAGATATGGTCTGCTTTTTGTTTCTCCTCTATATGAAGCCATGATTAGGTGACCCTAGACATAGAACAGGAGAGGAGAAACTCACACTAAGGGCCAATTTCTCTAAGACCCTTCCCTATGACAAGCCCATTTCCCTATGACAAAATCATATGGCAGATGCCCAGCTTTTATGTATCATCAAAGGTTGAAATGCTCTCCTAAAGCTTAGTTTTTGTTAATAAGTGTTTCACACTAAGATGTGCAGGCATTCCTTGTTCCATGCTTCTGCTTTTGGATGCATGCACCAACGGTATATGGTCCCTGAGAATTTGAAATCCAATTTGTTCCTTGGGTTTAAAAGAATTCCTCCATCCTGGATTTAGAAGTATCACTGCAAGTTTCCAGTAATTTATAATAGCAGCCTTGGTTATGCCCAGCAGCCTTGGCAGCCAGCTTAGAGGAATGTAGAATGAGGCTGCTGGGCATAACCAAGTTGGGAGGTCTAAAGGGAGACATGTTTGGAATGTGTACTTGGCACTCGCATCTCCTTTGTTTGCTTCTGTGAAAAAGAAATTATCTTTTAAAAAGTTTATTTTTCCTTATCTCCTAGGTACTGCTGAACTTAATGCATGACATGCCAACAACTGAATATGGAACAGAACAAAGAGGAATGGCTTGTTATCAGTAGCACCAGAAAGGTGGTGATTTTCTTTTGCCAGTAGACCTTGATTACTTGTCAATCATACCTTCCTGACCTCTCCGACTTGGGTTATTCAATGAATTTGAATAACTGCCAACTGAGAACAGGGAAAAATGAAAGTCCTCCCTTCATTCACTTTTTACCACCAAATACAACCTCTGAAGGCTTTAGAAAGAAATTAAATGTATGGATCATGAGAGTGCTGTACTAGATGGTGGGGACAAACAGCAGGTGACACTTTGGAATACTTTTTTTTGTTTTAGTCTTTTAGAGATGCAGGCTGAGCAGTCCCTATCTGCAATGCTCAGAATTAAGTATTTTGATTTTTTTCCCCAGATTTTGGGATACTTGTATTTACATAAGGAGAGATATTGAAGATGGGGCCCAAATGTAAATTTGAAATTCATTTATGTTTCATATATACCTTGTGCACATAGCCTTAAGGTAATTATATACAAGATTTTTAAAAAAATATTTTGCATGAAATAAAGATTATGTGCATTGAATCATCAGAAAGCAAAGATGTCATTATCTCAAGTGTTTGATTTTGGAGTATTACAGATTTTGGAATTCCAGATAAGGGATGTTCAACATGCATTTTGGGTCTCTGTGGCAGTAGGAGTGTAGCATGTGTTTCCCTCCAACTCCTATCAGACATAACCAATATAATCAGTTATAATGAGAGTTGTGCTCCCACAAAGTCCAGAAGGCTGCATGCTCCTCATCCTTACTCTCAGGTATCCTGTTCTTTGGAGCCATCAATCTGTTATAATTGCAAGGAGTGAAGCAGAACCCAGAAAAGACATCAAGAAGTAATAATAAGGATGAAGTTGCCTTTATATGCACTATCAAGATCCAGCAGCAACAGATATAGTAATAATTTTTCTTCTGGTCAAAACCGATAATGTTTAAAGTTTTAATGGATGGGAGAAAGATTTTTATGCTCTGCTTTGGCCAGCAGAATGCTTTGGGACACCCCTCTTCAGTTACGATTGAATCCTAACACAGTATGTCAAGGATTCTGCATGGGTTGACTTGGAGAATCATTACTTCACTTGAAAGCAATGCCAACCAACAGGACTCTACATTTAACTGAAATAGATTGAAATATACTTCAATTGATCTTTATTGTTATATGGAAAATACTTTGTAAGGGTAGAACACCAATCAATAACAGTTGGTAAAATATGAAATCAAGCGAAACTTCAATAATCCATTGTCTAAATATAAGGGCTTGGGGGTATAGTGAAATGGGAATTTGTATAAGCAAGAAGCTATATTGTTGGGTTGCTGTGAGTTTTTCGGGCTTTGTGGCCATATTCCAGTAGCATTCTCTTCTGACATTTCACTGACACCTGTGGCAAGCATCCCCAGATGCTCCTTCTTAACCTACACAATAAAGGGCAATATATGTGTGTATGTACCTTCAGGTTATCTGGCTATGTATGGCAACGCTAATTTTCATAGGATTTTCTCAGGCAAGGAATTCTTAGAGGTGGTTTTGCCAGTCCTTCCTCTGAAATACAGCCCACAATACCTGGTATTTATTTAGAGTCTCCCATATAAATACTAACCAAGGCTGACTCTGTTTAGTTTCCAATATCAGATAGGATCTGGTGCCTTAAGGATATTTAGACCCTATTTGAATGTGATTCTGTTTACTTGCTTTCCTATGCATTCATACAGGATAGCTTTAGCCAACCTGCAATAACAAGGAACTATATCAAAGATAAACGAGTTAGCACGATTTCTCTCTGTGTGTGTTTTTGCCTTTGAAGAGATGGAACCATTTCCTTCATTCATCATGCTCCCAGGGCTTAACTACAAAGTAATGCAATTAGCCATAAGAAAGGAAACCACAACCAACCTGTTGCATAATCTCCTTACATATCTCTTAACAATTATACACATTAATTAAATTTGTGCAGCAGAGTACTGCAGCAACAGGGAGAATTACTGTAGAGCAATCTCACCTCCAGGATCTTCTCTTCAAAAGAATTATCCTGTATTCCTGAGACATCCACCCACTCATTTTAAAAAAGTGGCAAAAAACCTATAATTATTCCCAGGACCAGAACATATATTTCTCCTTTCATTCACAACCCCTTTTACCATGGTATCACTCCCCTTAAAGTGGAGGCATTAAGACTTGTCAGCAGGTGATGGATCCTTCACATTAGATGTCAAAACATGTTTTTTGTCATATAGATTAAAGCAAAAAAAAATGTCTGGCTTTTGGAAATGTTTAAAATAGATTTAAAGTTTATGTCAAATCACTTGGGCCTTTTGTTCTCACAGAAGAAGCCCTGGACTCTTGTCCTGCAAATATTTCTGCAGGACATTTAAGGTTTACAAAATCTATAAGCACACTAGTGAAAATACTTACAGATATGTGAGGCCACAACAGATGGCTTTGACATAGAGCTCCCACATTCCTGTTAATCCAGGCCTGTTCATAGCAGGTGCAAAAATGGTACAGCACAAAAAATGATGTCTGCAGAGCAGTATGATTGAGTTTACCCTGACTGTGACAGAAATACAAGTCCTTGTGCTCTCCTTTGAAAAGAGCAACCACCACAAATATGCTCTATGTCAAAAGAGCACTGCCTACAGAAAAAGGGCATGCAGCTAACCTCTGATCTCATTGGCTGGCATCCTGCTAGTTTTATCTACAGGCCTATGTCTATGTTATGCCTGTGTATATTGTGCAGATTTGTTTTCCCTGTCACCCTCTATAACGTATGAGCCCCTGAAGCCTACCCATAGGAGAGGATTTGGAGAAGCATTTGGCTGTATCCCTGTAATCAAACTGCTAAGACTCTGGCAGATGCCTATTTCTGTCTAGAGCAGTGGTTCTCAACCTGTGGGTCCCAGATGTTTTGGCCTTCAACTCCCAGAAATCCTAACAACTAGGAAACTGGCTTGGATTTCTTGGAGTTGTAGGCCAAAACGCCTGGGGACCCACAGGTTGAGAACCACTGGTCTAGCGGTACATGGCCAGGTATTTCTCTGATCCCATCTCCTCCACTAGCTATTGACTATGCATGGGATGCATTGACTTAATGGTTAATCTGGAGGTTGAATGAATGGGCAGCTGTAGTATAGTTCCATATAGAGAACTATCATATTGCATCATAAAAAGGTACAGGTAAAGGTTTTCCCCTGACGTTAAGTCCAGTCGTGACCGACTCTGGGGGTTGGTTCTCATCTCCATTTCTAAGCCGAAGAGCCAGTGTTGTCCGTAGACACCTCCAAGGTCATGTGGCCAGCATGACTGCATGGAGCGCCGTTACCTTCCCACTGGAGCAATACCTATTTATCTACTCACATTTGCATGTTTTCAAACTGCTAGGTTGGCAGGAGCTGGGGCTAACAGCGGGCGCTCATTCCGTTCCTGGAATTTGAACCTGGCATCTTTTGGTCCACAACTTCAGCAGCTCAGCGCTTTAACACACTGTGCCACCAGGGGCCCCTATTTGCGTCATACAGGATCCCAGGTTATACAACAGGGAAAAGCTTTGCACCAGTTTAAGTAGGGATTTCACTATGATTAATTTAGCTGGTTTTCAGCGACATAATTTTAAGCCTTTGCAAAGATGGGCAAAGATTATTCCTGGGGGTCTGAAGCCTTGCAATTTGTTTTGTGTTCTGTTATGTGGATAGGCATTCATTTTATGTACACTAGAAATGTCACTTATTTAGAAAAAGATTTTTTTCACAAGATAGTTCATCTCTGAGTCTGAGCTCTGAGGTATTGTCTGCATGCCGCCATGACAGCTGTAGGCAGAGAAAGCTCCATGGCAAGAGTCCTAACTCCCAATAAATTGCTGTATCAGATTTGCAGTATTTTCCTAGTAGGGCTACTATGCATTTGGCAGCTAGAGAAACGGTTGAAATGGAGCAGAAGCATTTCCCAGTATGGCACTGAAAGAACTGAGATATGTTCACCTTTGCAGTATGCAATATGTGTATGTCATGAAGCTGAAAAAGGCATAAGGCATGGAGGCTGCAATAGAATAGGGGAAACCTAGCAATTCTCTCCTTGTGTAATGGTGTGGAGAACAGCTCTCTGGTAGAATGCCTAGAGATTTCAATTTGCTCTATTATGTTGTTTTGTTTTCCCACAAATGAGCTAATGGAGTAGGATTGGGTTAGGGGAGGGAGAGAAAGAGAGAGAGAGAGAGAGAGCAGATTGTAATGGCAGAGAAAAAGAATAAAGAAGAAATAAGAGTCTGGCTGAGTAGCATGTGAGGAGAGAGGCAGATTGTAAAGAAAGGGTCTGAAGAGACATTAGGAAAAAGACAGAAATTCTACATTGGATTGTGTTTGTTTAGTGTATGTCTAGTACATAGACCTAATACCCTAAAGGCACCAAATCCCATATGATCTTGGAAGCTAAGCAGAGTCGAAGTCGTAGTTGCTACTGGGTATGTGCGATCCATTAAAAAAATGGTTCAAAAGTACATACAAAATTCGGGGCGCAAACACTTTTGTTTCTAAAGAGTTTCTAATGTTTCAGAGGTGAATATTTCAGAACTATAACAAGACTAATGAAATTTTGTTACTATTTCGTTAATGGCGATTGCGTATGCGCATCAAAGAAATCATCACTGTCAGTGTGGAAACTTCAGGGGCTCCTGTATACCTCATTTTTAAAGCTATTAAGGTGAAATTTGCTACAATGGTAGAACACTTTTACCACTGTTAGCTCACCAAATTTCAGAATGTTTGACTTATCCATGGATTTTTGGCAAATTTTCAATTTTTTTATAAAAAACATTTTTAATAATAAAGAAAATATGTTTCTGGTTTGAAAATGTTATTTCCTGTTTCATTGTGTGGTCTTAACTTTGAAAGCAGATATTCTATCTCAGAAACTTTTTGTGACAGAAACTGTGTTAAATTGGTGGAGACTCAACAAAGGAAAATGTGCTATAGGTTGATGTCCCTTGCAGAAAGACAAAGTTTTTGCACTGTAATGCCATAAAAACACCATGTTTTATGACTAGACCAATTAGGAACTAACATTTATAATCCATGAGCAGAAATCATAGTACAGACACCATCAAGAGACATATAGATTGACCCATATAATTAAAATTACTATAATTTGGAAACTTCAGGGGCTCTTATCACCCTCATTTTTAAAGCTATTGGGGTGAAACTTGCTACAATGGTATAACACATCAACCACTCTGTACATCAAGTTTCATAACATTTCACTTATCCACACATTTTTAGAAAATTTTCAAAGTTTTTATAAACAACATTTTAAAAAACCACAAGAGCTACTGTATCTACTTGAATTTGATATACAATGCACAAGATGACCCTGGAAGTTTCAGAAAGTTTCACACATTTACAGATTTTTGGGGATTTTAAAAATTTGAAACAAAAACAATTTATCCCCCAAAAAGCAACAACAGCAATCCCCTTGAATATCTGTCTGTCTTTATGACACACAACTACATAATTACATTTGGGTCCTTCAGTCCTCATGTGCAGCCTGAGCAACATTACATTCTGGGAAATGTAGTTTATGGCAGGGCCTTTTGCATTCCCTGCCACTGAGGGCCATGCCTTCAGAAACTACATTTAAGATGGCTTTGTTCTCAATCTCCCTGTAGTCCCACACCCCACACCTTGCTTATGGCGATGGTGGGGCCAAATTGATTTTAAAAGCACTTTATGTTCTCTTGACTTTACCAAAGTTGCTTAATGGTGGTTACTTGTTATACTGAAAATTAAACTGACCTTGGGAGACATCCTAACATTACAGAACATTTACAAAAAAGATTGGTGCGTGTTTCAATTTCTAAATCCCCCCACCTTTCCTGCATATTTTAGAAATCATGTCATATGCATGAATTTAACAAATTTGATACAATTTCTGAGGACTAATCGTTTTTTGCACACCTCTAGTTACTGCTTGTATGTGAGACCACCAGTGAATATCAGATACTGTAAACTATATTTCAGAGGAAAGAGAAAACATCTCTGAGTATTCCTTCCTTAAGAAAACCCTTAACTCTGTAGAATTTAAAGAAATTTAAAAAATCAATTTGCCCTATTAAGCCTAATTGACCAAGAGAACTTTGGATTGAAGCCAGAAATCTTTTCAGGGAGGAATGAGACAAGATACCATCTGGATCCAAAAAGAAGAAGAAAGCTTGATAGATGACAGATGAAACTCTTCAAGCTGTTAAAAATCAAAGTGAAGCAAAAGTAAAGGGTAATAGAAATAGAATCAGAACCTTGTATACAACTGTTCTGGAACTTGTGTATAAAGGCAATGCAAAGAAATAGAAGATGACAATAAAAAAGAAAGAACCATAGACTTCTTCCATAAAATCTGAAAAACCAAAGGAAATTTTAAATCAAGAATGGGGATGTTATTCAACCAGCAGGGAATAGCATGAAGACACATAACCTGACCATCTGGAAATAAAAAGATAATGACAACAATAAACTAAACAACTACTTTATAAAAAGAGACAACAGGGTGACATTGTAGGAAGAACCCTTGGAAGATGAACCCACAATTTTGGAAAGTGAACTAGAAGTTGCACTCAGAGCACTTAGGAGGAACATATAGCATATGAGACAACATAAACAGGGCATCAATCCTGCAAAGTTTCAGAAATATTTGATCATCTAGGAATTTTTAAAAGTTTTTTTCAATTAAAATTTATTTTTTAAAACTTACATGAAGTACCCATTCAAATTGTGGCACAGTGAGACAACATGAGCAGGGCAGCAAGCCTGCCAAATTTCAGAATAATCTATCCACTGATTTTAAATATTTTCTTAAATTTAAGCACATTAATGCAGACAGCCCCAATCTTCTGATGTGAGCAGAATTCTAGTTTAGAGTGGGGATTTTTCAATATTCTGCTACATAGGTCCTAACCTTCCCAAAGTACATAATTCCCAGAATTATGCTTCTGCCAGAAAAATGGGGTTGCTGTTTTAAGAGAACTGATGGGAAGATAAGGCCTATAAAGTTTGAGAAGGGAGTGGGAATTTGGAAAATATAAGTTTGAGGTAAGACATACAGATGCTGACAGTGAGGAGGAAGGGGCTAGGAGGCCTCTTTCCCTCACTCCTCCCACCAACCGTCGTTTCCCCTCACAGCCCCATCTATTCATGTTCTTTGCTTTGGTTATATCCATGTTTACCTCAGAGAGGAGCCTTGGCCCTAGCTCTGGAAGAAACCACCAACAGAGGAGAAGGCAGCTGCAAGGCCCTCCATTCGCCTCAGGAAGCAGGAGCCACTGGCAGCAGCTTCAGCCTAGCTCCAAATCAACAAATCTTTTACAAACCTCTCCAAAAGTTTTGGAGGCTTGTGTTTCAATTTTTAATGCTTAGGAGCAATCCTTTTTGGTTAGTATTTCTGAATTGTCCAAATTGCCAAATTAGGAAGTGGAACATATTGAGTAAGAAGTGCCAGATGTCCTATCTGGATTCAGGAGAGGAAGAGGAATTAGGGATCATATTGCAAAGACATGTTGGATAACGAATCGCACAAACGAATTTCAGACAAAAATCAAACTGATTTATAGATCATAGCAAAGTTTTTCATTACATAAATAAATGCTTCTCAAACTCTGAGTTCCGATCCCAAGTGGGATCCCGTGAGCTCAATGTTGAAGTCAGGGAAATATGGCAAGAGTAAACCTATTTTACTGTTTTAGACATTTGCATGAAAATGTTAATAGCAACATGCAGTGTTTACAGTGGACTCTACAGAAAATGCTTCAACTGTACTTCATAAAAAGGAAAAGCAGCCTGCTTAGAAAGCCTTGCAAATACTAATTAATTATCAGCAAATATTTGAATTTCATTCCTATTTGATGTACCTATATCTGGGGTCATGTAAAAATTTCTCAGGCAGAAAGGGGTCACAGTGGAAAAGGTTTAAGAAGCCTTCGTGTAGATCATTAACAATTATGGAGAAATTGGTGCCATAGCATTTGAATACTTACTTACTTAGGCGATCCCTTGTAGTTCGAGGATGATGGTCCTCCATTTCTTGGAAGACACCTGTGCATGATTTTTTTTAATGTGTGGAGGTCGGTGCACGGCCGGTCAACACACAGTCTTCGCAGATTGAGATCCCAGCAGTGGTGTGATTAACACAACGAGAGTGGCTTCTCGGTCTGTTGCAGCCTTCTTCCGCCTTCACAGCCGTTGTAACATGTACCATGTTATCCTCCGCCTGCTCCGCCATTGAGGTCTTTGGGTCTTCAGATTGTTCTTGGTCTGGATCCTCCCCTGTGTGACTCCCGTGGTTGTGCCCTCAGATTCATTGGAACATGCAAGCCCCCTCACCACGTCAAGGTGACAATCCATTGAGGGGGAGCATTTGAGTAGTTTCCAATTGTCAAGGAGGTCAGGCAAGATTGCATTTTTATCACCTTATATGTCCAATTTGTATGCTAACATGCGTAAAGTAGGATTAGACCTGGAAAAAGGAAGAATACAAATGGAGACAGGAAAGTCAACAATTTAAGATATGCAGATGACACCATACTGTGAGCTTATCTAGCTCAGTATGATATTATTAAAGCTCTTTCATTACTATATCTAAGATATGAGTATATATCTGTTTAATTTTTCAGGTAATTCCCTGTTGTGTTAGTTGTTGACATAGGAGAAGTGAATCAAACAGGTGAAGCATTCAACAACTGCATTTGGAACTATCTTAGTCCACTGTATCACACTTAGACTTCTGTTATTTCATACCACAGTATATATAGACATAGACAATGCCCTGTTGATGGCAGAAATGGTGATGGTCAACCAATGATGACCCTTTCTGGATAGTGCATAACTGAGGTGAGCCTCCATCATTGCTTATATTTAATGTTTTTGTTCTGATATACATAACCTATGAATGTTTTCTGCCATTCTGTCATCATGAATCATCACCCAGTTTGGAGATGCGTCCTTTGGCACTCTTCAAAAAGCTAATATACAGAACACTAAGCTCCAGGGCATTTTGTTCATCTGTTATCAGCCTGTTAAGCAGCAAAGAGGATTTTACATCAGACATAAACATGCAATAAAATCAGAGATTGAGAAGTTACTTTGAAGAAGTAATTAATTGCATCCAGAAGTATGAAAAATGCTGACCAGGGTAATTACAGTTTTTGAAAAGATAACTTTTCCATTTCTTTTAAGCTGTAAAGTTGTTGTTGTTGTTGTTGTTGTTGTTGTTGTTGTTGTTGTTGTTGTTTGGTTGCTTTTATTTTCCTTGAGAAAATCTAAATGCTGCAGGATGCTGGCCCCTAGTATATTGTCCTCTCGATTGACATTCACTTCACTGTCACTTCAATGATGATGTCAGAGTAGAAGGCAACAGCATCAGGGCAAAAGGCAGACCACAAAGAAGCAACCCTAGGCAGAATTTCAGCTGTGCATTTTTCTCTTCCACTTCCACTAATCTCTTAGATATTATGTAACTACCTTGCGTCACAGTGAATTCTGACCAGACTTTCCCAAATCCCACTTACTGGTAAGCAGCTGTTGGGATTGACAAGGAGCGTTTTCCCTTTTGATAAAGTGGTAGCTGCCTGACATTCCCACCTCCTCTGGAGAATGATCTCCAGCATGGCAGGCAGAAAAAGAAGTGTTGAAAATCCTTTTTGCAAATCTCCCTAATATCCTGTTGCAAGTATCCCACACATCAGAAATCACTTGCACTTGCACAAGAGGTATCAGAACACCAGGCAGCCATTTCTTGGTGAATGGGCGAATCGGACCCCATCGATTCCAGTGCTCGCTTACCAGAAAATGCAGTTTGAGGACTGTCACATACTGCCTAACCCCTAAACATGAATACAAAGCAGTTACAAATGCATAACTGTGGGACATAACAGAATACTGGCAAATAAAAGTAACTAATTTTTTTATAATTATTGGCAATTCCTTGTATCCGAGTATGATTACCTTCCAAGCATAGGGTCTTAGCAGTGGGTCCTATTCTTAACCTGCATATGACTTTTGTAATGCTGATGTTGACTTTTGTGGAGAGGTGGCTGCCAAGGTGGCAGAAATGGTCAACATTTTCTAACATTACACAAATAAGATGTATTTATGGCATTGCAGAGGGATTGGCTTTTGTTTTCTCGATTTTCAGTGAGAGGCCAAGCCATTTGCATGCTTCTGCAAAGGCATTTAGAATGGCTTGTAGGTCTTCTTTTGAATGAGCACAGACTACATTATCATCAGCATATTGGAGTTATATTACAGACGAGAGGCCCTGCTCTCGGTCCCACCTGCCTCACAAGTGCGGCTGGTGGGGACGAGAGACAGGGTGTGGCTCCTCAGCTGTGGAACTCCCTCCCCAGTGATATCCGGCAGGCTCCATCCCTTCTGAGGAAAAAAGTAAAGACTTGGCTTTGTGAGCAGGCGTTTAATGAGTGAATTCTGTTGGCTCGACTCAGTCCGTATTAAGGTTTATGTATAAGGTCTTGTGGATGAATGGCTCAAGTATTTTATAATGTATGGTTTTAAATCTATTTCTTGTATTTTCTTAAATTATCTAATTGTTTTAATTGCTTATGTTTTATCTTTTTGTATTGTATATTGGCACTGAATTTTGCCAGATTGTGAGCCGCCCTGAGTCCCCTCGGGTGAGAAGGGCGGGATAGAAATGATTGAAATAAATAAATAAATAAATTTGTTATGACCTCGGTTTTGGCTTTCAGTTGCTGAGGTTAAATAGCTTGCTATATGTTTGACAGATGATTTTCACATTGGTGGGAAGCTTCCCATTAACAAGATGCAGTATCTTAGTGATGAAGATGGAGAATAAGGTTTGACATCTATTCCACCTTAAATGGGTCACTTTGGGAGCCATTGCTGTCCAAGACTGTTACCATCATGTCATCGTGGAGGAGCCACAGGATGTTCACAAATTTATGAGGACATCCAATATTTTGGAGGATGGTCCAAAATCTCTTTTTAGAGAGCACTGCGATTCACTATGTTGAATGCATTTGCAAGGTCAATGAATGCCATGTACAGTGGTTGGTTTTGTTCCTTGCATTATTCTTGGAGTTGTCGTGCGGTGACGATCATGTCCACTGTTCCTCTGGAGGGGTGGAAGCCATTCTGGGAATCTAGGAGATTGTCTTCTGAGAT
Organism: Anolis carolinensis; assembly: GCF_035594765.1. Lineage (NCBI taxonomy): Eukaryota > Metazoa > Chordata > Lepidosauria > Squamata > Anolidae > Anolis > Anolis carolinensis. The sequence continues at coordinate 95,754,949 of NC_085842.1, read as the reverse complement.
AAGTAAAAGGCGATTTGCAAGAATTCTTATGAGGATTTTCCCAGAGGAGGTTAGAAGGGAGATACCTCAATTGTTTCCGCAATCTGTTCTTTCACACTATTTGAAAAAGGTTGAAGAAGTCTGCGGGATTTTTTCGGTCACCCACATGTTTTCAATGAGCTGGTGGAATTGTTGTGTCAGCTCAGGTCCACCTAATTTCATCAGGGATCCCGTGAGGTCTGCTGGCTTGCTTATTTTTGAGTTGATTGAAGGCTTTGCTGACTTCCACCAAGCTAGGCACTGCTGCAAGCTCATTCCTGGTTTATTATTGTGGGGTTTGTGAGAGAACTTCTTTTATCTGCGTGGTTAAGGAGGCTGTGGTAGTGCTCTTTCCTATGTTGCGCAATTGATTTTTTATCCTTCAGAAGTTTGGTTCCATCTGATAAACATAGAAGATGCATACCATAATTTCTTGGGCCATAGATTACTTTTATGACATTAAAGAATCCCTATGCATCATGGACATCTGCAAAATGTTGGGTTTCTTGAGCCATTTTTGTCCACCAGATGTTCTTAAGTTCTCTGGTCCTTCTTAGGATTTAAGCTTTTGCACTGGTGTAATTTTTTTTTCTTAGCAGTGTAGTTGGTTTTCTCTGCCATATTTGAAAAGCTTTCCTTTTCTTATCAATTAACTGTTGAATCTCATTATCATTTTCATCAAACCAGTCTTAATTTGGTATCCAGTGGTTTCTTCATAGGCAGTTTATCCCAATGTTCCTCAACATTTTCAGGGTGCTCTATGGATAGATGATTCTTGAGTGTTGCTTGGAGAAGGGTTCATTTAGAGGGCTCTTGAAGGGCTTGGGTGTTCATTTTATGCCTTATCTTTCTAACTTGGAGTCTACATTTAGGGTGATCTTGATGGCCATCATGAATCTAATTAACCTGTGGTCTGTCCGGCAGTCATCAGTGTCTGTCATGGCTCTTGTGGTGGTCTCTGGCACATATAATTACATATTCTAAGAGGTGTCAATACTTTGACTGGGGGTGTTTCCATGATGTCTTAAGCTTGTTTTTCTGGCAGAAGAGTGTGTTTGTGATGACAAACTCATATTCTGCACATTTGATGAGAAGCAGCATGCCATTCGGGTTGCTGTTTCCAACCCCATCTTTTCCTATGGTCCCTGGCCACAAGTCTAAGTCCCATCCAACTCTCACATTAAAATCCCTCAGGAGAATTATTTTGTCCTCCTTAGGTATCTCTGATAGGATCGTAACCAGCTGACAGTACATTTTTTCCTTGATGTCTTCATCAGCATTTGGTGTATAGGCACTTATGATGGTTGCCTGATGGTTTTTGGCAAGATTAATTCAGAGGGTGGGAGAGTCATTCATTAATGCCAATGGGTGCTTCAGAAAGGTGCTTCACCAGGGCATTTCTAAATATCAAAGCTGACTCTGAGTATTCTTCATCTTGTTGAGGCAGTCCCTTCCAAAAGGTGCAGCCTCATTTTTCTTCCTTCAGCTGTCCCTCTCCTGCTCCCTAGTTCTCTTGAAATGCTGCTGTGTTGATATTAAATCATCTCAGCTCCCTTGCAGTAATAGCAGTTCTACATTCAGGGCATTTACTGTATTGGTCTGTATTGTCCAGCAATGTCCGTACATTCTATGTTCCAAAGTTTGTTTTTCTTTTTTGGTCGCAAGGTGGTGACCCCTTTGGATGAGGCAATCCAGTCAGGCATTAAAGAGGCAGACTATATTTAGGGCACCTTTTTTAGCCCTCTTCCCATGTGGGGTGAGCAGAGTGGATCCTCAACAGCCTCGGACCTTGAGGTAGAATGACTGAATCCATATCCACTGGTCATGTGCCAGTTTGTGACAAGGGGCTTCCAGATTTCACAGTCTTGCCCCCGTTGCTTCTTGCTGATCACCATGGGACTTTTGTTGGTTTTGTTTTATTTTTCTTGGAAGATGCCTGTGCATGAATTTGATTTATGTGTGGAGATCAGTGCACAACCAATCAGTACAGTCTTCACAGAATAAGGTGCATAGTCAGTGGCATGGTTAACCCAATGACTAGTGACTTCACATTTGTTGCAGCCTTCTTCCGCCTTGACAGCTGTTGTAACATTTATCATGTTATCCTCCACCTATTCCACCATTGAGCTTTTAAGATTGTTCTTGGTCTGGATCATCCTCTGTGGTTCCTCCTGGTAGTCAATGACTCCAACAGTTTCACCCACAGGTTCATTGGAACATGCAACCCCCCCTCACCACAACACGGTGACCATCAACAAAAGTGAAAATATCTCTGTCACATTATAATTATACTGCCATGTTTTTACCTCGTTATGGTGGGGAAAATAATTACAATTAACCAGGATTTTTCAATATAGTCCATTATCCTAATCCATAGATTCTGCTTCCACAGAATTCTTCCACAGATTTAATCATCCACGGTTTGAAAATAATAAAATTTCCAAAAGGCAAACTTTTATATTGTCATTTTATATAAGGGTTATCATTGTACTATGCCATTGCATGTAATAGAACTTGAGCACCAACAGTTTTTCATACCTATGGGAGTTCTGGAACCAAATTGCAGGAGATACCAAAGGCTCACTGTAGTCATTTCCAAACAAATCATGGGATAATAAAGTCAGAAAGTATTGAAAAACTTTGAGGTCTAACATCTGGCTGGTGTATTAAATTTTCTTCTAGAATTTCCTTGAGATATGATCATATTGCCTCTTTTCAAAAACTCCCCTGATGAGAATGATGTCAGGGGGCAGGATCAGCAGTACTCTGCAGAGGGGTCTGAGATGCCAGCAGGCCCCTCCAGTAAGTTTTTTTGGGGGGGAAATGGGGGGGGGACTGGAGGAGAGGAGGTGGGTGCCCTCTTGCTCCTTCAGGAGGAGCCTGAAAAACTGGGAGGGCTGTGGGGATTGACCCCCAGGACTTCAGAAGCCATCCTGAGAGTCAATCTGCACAGGCCTAGCATCTGGAAAAGGTCCGGATCTTTCCAGGTGTCAAATTAATGCAGAGCAAACTGAGCATTTCAGGTAAAAGCAAGATAGGCCCACATTTTGTGCCTGTCTAGAAGAACCCTAAGAAAGACTACATCATTTACCCTGCTTCAATAAATGAATAAAACTGAATAAAATTTAAAGAACTTGATTCAGATATTCTATGACTCTGGTGAATACTCCCCTCCCTCTACTGAAAAAGGAAAGATTGGTTATTTATTCCTATCTCAATGGTTCTACTTTAATTTGTTGCTAAGATGGAAAAGAAACAACTATCTAGAATGTTTTCTCATGGTTCCTTCTTGTCTCCCCCCATAAGAAATGTTCTCATTAAAAGACCACTCATAGCTGCTTGTGAAAAATTATTCAGTATGCCTCTCTCTCTCTTAAATTGCACTGTAGGAGGCTGAATGTGCTGAACCAGTACATTCCCAAAGACAAAAGCCCCTAATGTTTTACTTTTTAAGCATCCTTTTTCCTCTCTTCATTGCCATGTTGCCAAGCAACACTTTAACCAGTACCAGCAGCTGGAAAATGAAAATCTGATTGTATGAGGAAAAATTAAAAGACAAGATTCCTATTCCACTCCCTGTATTATCTCTGCCACTGGTATGTCAGATTTTTAAGCATGTGTTTTCCTCTCATAGATAGGAAACAGCAATTTATACAGCAATTGTCTCTTGAATTATTCTTGTTTGAGCAAATAGTCTAAAGGGGAGGGAGGGTTTTGACAGAAACTGTGCTTGTATCTTGATGGTTCCCATCTATCCAAAGGCCTGCTAGGCTTCTCAAACAGATTTGGAGCAAATGCAAGTTCACTTTTCATTTTGGAGACTTTTTTCTTTTTAAAAAATCCCACATTTTAAACAGCTCACTCATATTGCAAAGAGTCCTGGATCTGATCTAAATTGTCTGCTGTGTCTGGAGCTGAGAGAGTCATGGGTTCAGTTAGAATTTGGGGAAACTAATAGGGTGAAGTGAATAGCTTGACCTTGAAGGAACTGGGGGCAGCAACGGCCAACAGGGAGCTCTGGTGTGGACTGGTCCATGAGGTCACGAAGAGTTGGAAACAACTATGCAACTGAGCAGCAGCAACAGGGTGAAAAATATCCAGAATCTTTCTGGTCCACTGGCTGAGGGAATCTGAGGCTATAGCATTTGGCTTGTGTGATGTTCACACCATGCTAAAATACAGAGTATTGTCCAAATTTTTCCAGTGCAAGGAAAAAGGCTTTTTCCCATACTGAGGAATGAGAAGACATCATATGGATGTTGTGGAGCAACTTCCTGACCACTTCGGGGTATGTGGCCCAGGTAGAAAACCTGTGCTCTTTCTCTAATCTTTGCAGACCATATTTCTTAACTGTGAGTAGGGATACAGAAGGGATGCACCAATCCACTTGTTCAACAAGCATGTTCTATATTTGTTCAGAGACTCTCAAAAATTTCTGATTAAGTCTTCTCCTTGATTCACTGATTGATCTTTGTAGCTATCAATTTCTTGTTGGGGTTTTGGTGACTCACAGTCTACTAACTGAAATATGTCATCCATTTTTAACCTTTAACAAATAAGTTATTTCAAGAGTCAGTGGAGTGTATATACTGGGGATAAGAGAGGTCCAAATCTCTAACAAGCATTTTCAATTGCTTCTATTCCCAGGCTACCATCATGGTACAAGTTTTGTAGTCCATCTGGAAAATCAATTCTAGGTGGGAGGAAGACAACTTTAATAATGATAAAAAGAAGGCTTTCATAAAATGCAATGACAAAAATATGCCCTTGTGATAACTGGGACCTCGTCACATGGCCGGCAGTAGGTGGCGGTGGGTGGTGGTGGCGTTCCTCTTAAGGGCGAGGCATCAAGCTCTTGTCTTATCTCATCCGTCTAGCAAGGCAATCACATGGAGGGAGGGAGGAACATGCACAGTGCACATGGCTTCCCCCATGGAACTGGCATGGATCTGGCAACATGGGAAGCTTCCCATGTTGCCAACTCCATGAGGAGAAGCTGCATGCACTATGAGTGCTCCTTCATGTGATTGTCCTGCCAGCTGGCAAAGAGAGACAAGGGCTCCATAGCTCGCCCATAAGATGAGCGCTGTCGCCCGCCATGTGACGAGGTCCTAATAGTAACAACTCCTTGCCACTCTCAGTAAATGCCATGGTATAACCTAAACTAACCTTTCCAACTATGTGTTAACCAACAGCAATTGTTACTGTTGATTGTGATGAATTATTTTCCTAATTTCTAACATTTAACACTAGTGAACTTACTCTCAGCCTTCAATTGCTCCACATGTTCTTTTCAAGCTGCTTCCAAAGTGCTTCCAGGTGTGAGGAATATCCCTTCCAGCTTTCCTTCCTAGTACGAAAGGAGGAGGAAAACAAGGAGATAGCTGGCAGGTTTATTGTACTGTAACATACACAGATGCCACCAATTTTTTTAAAAAAGTGTATAGCTTCAAAAGCATTGTGCAAAGTGCCATCTTTTCATTTAATCTGGGTTTAGGTAAAGGTAAAGTTTTCCCCTGACATTAAGTCCAGTCGTGTCCGACTCTGGGGGTTGGTGCTCATCTTCTAAGCCGAAGAGCCAGCGTTGTCCGTAGACACCTCCAAGGTGATGTGGCCGGCATGACTGCCTGGAGCACTGTTACCTTCCCGCCAGAGTGGTACCTATTGATCTACTCACATTTGCATGTTTTCAAACAGCTAGGTTGGCGGAAGCTGGAGCTAACAGCGGGTGCTCACTCAGCTCCCTGGATTCGAACGTGCTACCTTTCGGTCTGCAAGTTCAGCAGCTCGGTGCCTTAACATACTTTGCCACCGGGGGCTCTAATCTGAGTATAGTACAGTACTAAAGTAAGTGCAGTTGCTAAACAACTCTTCCAAATACCTTTAAATCACATGAAACCAAAATCCATTGATTGACCACGTATTGAATATAATGAGCTGTATAGTAAATAACTTAAAATGGTTGAAAGAGGTGGTCACTGAAAAGTGAGACATGAAAATAAAGGAGCTGCCAGTACTTAGATACCCCCACTCAGAGACAAAGGTCCTGCTTGGAAGTCGTAGCTATCACGATGTAGCTCCAATCAGTCTCCTGAGCAAACTGGAAGGGGGATGAACACATCATACTTCAGCACCCTGCTCACCAGCACTGCAGACTCCTTTCAGTAGTGCAGTTGTCTGTCACTGAAGTGGGTTTTGGTGGGCATTTGCATGTGGTGATGGTATCACGACTGTAAATGAAGTCATAGTTCTATCTTACAGCAATGTAAAAACTCAACAGAATGCCAGCCCAGAATCTAGCCATAACTATTTATTCATTATATGTGTATGCATGTGTGTATATAGATATTTTTTTTTATTTTTTTTATTTTTTTTAAGAAAAAGACGTTATTCCAGAGGCTATGGAAGCTGCACAGTGAAAATGATTTTGCTTTCGTTCTCTTCCCAGATCTTTCTCTCATGGTTGATTTACATTGCTATTACCTTTGTCTGCTTCCCCCCCCCCCCTCTAAACAGAAGAGATTATCTGGTCTCTAAAGGTTTACCTTGTGTTTCTTTTCTGCAGTATGTTGCATTTGCATCCCATTCAGACAACATCCAATATGGTTGATGACTGCTGGCTGAATAGAATTGATGGTAGTCTGGCAGGTTTGCTTTGGTCAATAGAAATCTATACATAGCTTCTTCATTTCAAAGCCTATAGGCCATTTTTGAGCTTTCTGCTATATGGAAAATAATTTGGATCCTGGGCCTGCCTACAATATTCTTATAATTTTGCATAAACCGTCACTTTTTTTAAAGGAAAAAACAGGGTTTAGAGTGAGATTTGGTTTTTGAACAAAACCTGAACAATTCAAAGTGTTTGGTTGTCATTAATTGCCAGCATCCATCAGAATATCGAAGCAAAATATGCATGTTTGAGAGCAGGCTTCTTAAAAGCTAGACAAATCGGCATGCCTTGAAAAAGGATTAAAACACTATATTATAATGATGTAATGCAATAAAACTAGTACAGTATTCAAATTATTTTTATTGTGCCAATGAGTGAGTTCTTTCAATCAGTATTGTTTTCTCTTGTTATCCCTTATTTTCACTGTGTTCACAGGTAACATTTCAATGTTGCCTAAATTTTAAGAGCAGAGCCAAAGTCTTAAAATCAGCTACAAGTTGTTAAAGGGGGCATGTAACAAACAAACCTTTTAGAAAACAGTATTGCAGAATATAGATAAGAATCAAGCAGATATTTTCTCTTTTGAGCTGCTTATCTGACTTTATTGCATCTGCACATTTTCCCCTAGATATTTCTTCTACCAACTATCACATCTATTAATTAAATGCTTTGAAATTTTCAAAGCAAAATAGCAGCCTGAAAAGACATTATGGTTTGCTGATGCAGGAGAAACTACTAGGATAAATGTGTGTTGTGTCTGCTTGTCTCTTATGGCTGAATGTAAAAAGAGAAAGTATATCTTAAAAACATCCAAACAAAACCAAAACATGAGTATGGGTGGTAATGAATGGAAATACAAAGAATTGTTTTATACATAAATACACATAGAGATACACAGACACAGAAACACAATAAGGATGTGTTTAACAACGGATTTCAAATATAGCAAGTGAGAATCATGCACATCAGTCATTTTAGTATAAAAACCAATAGGAAAAAAAAGAATATATATATATTATTTTCTTTCATAGGTCTGTCCCTTTTCAATTGTTTTGTAGCAGTTCCTTTTCAATTGTTTCATATTGGATGAATAGTCTGGAATACAGTATATAATTCACAAAAAAGCAGAAGGATAAATTTAAAATGTTTAAAGCACTAAAAAGATATTTCACTCACTGAATAGAAACTCCATTAATCACCAGTCTTGGAGTTGCCTGCTGGGGGGAAAGCAACAAGGTGCGAGATATTGAAGGAATTACTGAGCGGCATTCCATGGACGCCGATATTAAAAAACAAGGGAGTTAAGGATGGATGGGAGTTTTTCAAAAGTGAAATACTCAAGGCGCAAATGCAAACAGTGCCAACAAAGAAGAAAAATAAGACAAGTGCAAAGAAGCCAGAATGGATGTCCAAAGAACTTCTAACTGAGCTAAAGCTCAAAAGTGACATGCACAAGAAGTGGAAAAGGGGAGAAATCACCAAAGAAGAATTCAAACGTATAGCCAACTCCTGTAGGGAAAAGGTTCGCAAGGCTAAAGCGCAAAATGAGCTCAGGCTTGCCAGGGACATAAAAAACAACAAAAAAGGTTTTTTTGCTTATGTTGGTAGAAAAAGGAAGAAAAAGGAGGCGATAGGGCCACTGCAAGGAGTAGATGGGGTGATGGTGACAGGGGATAGGGAAAAGGCAGAACTGCTTAATGCCTTCTTTGCCTCGGTCTTCTCACAAAAAGAAAGCCATCTTCAACCTCAGCAACATGGAATGGACGAAGGATTGGGGGAAATCCAACCCCAAATAGGGAAACAAGTTGTCCAGGAACACCTGGCCACTCTAAACGAATTCAAGTCCCCAGGGCCAGATCAGCTACATCCAAGAGTATTGAAGGAACTAGCGGAAGTTATTTCAGAACCACTGGCAATCATCTTCGAGAGTTCTTGGAGAACAGGAGAAGTCCCAGCAGATTGGAGGAGGGCGAATGTGGTCCCTATCTTCAAGAAGGGAAAAAAGAACGACCCAAACAATTACCGTCCGGTCAGCCTCACATCAATACCAGGCAAGATTCTGGAAAAGATCATTAAGGAAGTGGTCTGCAAACACTTAGAAACAAATGCGGTCATTGCTAATAGTCAACACGGATTTACCAAAAACAAGTCATGCCAGACTAACCTGATCTCTTTTTTCGATAGAGTTACGAGTTGGGTCGATACAGGGAATGCCGTGGATGTAGCATATCTAGATTTCAGTAAGGCCTTCGACAAAGTCCCCCACGACCTTCTGGCAAACAAACTAGTAAAATGTGGGCTAGACAAAACTACGGTTAGGTGGATCTGTAATTGGCTAAGCGAACGAACCCAAAGGGTGCTCACCAATGCGTCGTCTTCATCATGGAAAGAAGTGACAAGTGGAGTGCCGCAGGGCTCCGTCCTGGGCCCGGTTCTGTTCAACATCTTTATTAACGACTTAGACAAAGGGTTAGAAGGCACGATCATCAAGTTTGCAGATGACACCAAACTCGGAGGGATAGCTAACACTCCAGAAGACAGGAGCAGAATTCAAAACGATCTTGACAGACTAGAGAGATGGGCCGAAACTAACAAAATGAAGTTCAACAGGGACAAATGCAAGATACTTCACTTCGGCAGAAAAAATGGAAATCAAAGATACAGAATGGGGGACGCCTGGCTTGACAGCAGTGTGTGCGAAAAAGATCTTGGAGTCCTCGTGGACAACAAGTTAAACATGAGCCTACAATGTGATGCGGCAGCTAAAAAAGCCAATGGGATTTTGGCCTGCATCAATAGGGGAATAACGTCTAGATCCAGGGAAGTCATGCTCCCCCTCTATTCTGCCTTGGTCAGACCACACCTGGAATACTGTGTCCAGTTTTGGGCACCGCAGATGAAGGGAGATGCTGACAAGCTGGAAAGCGTCCAGAGGAGGGCAACTAAAATGATTAAGGGTCTGGAGAACAAGCCCTATGAGGAGAGGCTTAAAGAGCTGGGCATGTTTAGCCTGCAGAAGAGAAGGCTGAGAGGAGACATGATAGCCATGTACAAATATGTGAGGGGAAGTCATAGGGAGGAGGGAGCAAGCTTATTTTCTGCTGCCCTGCAGACTAGGACACGGAACAATGGCTTCAAACTACAGGAAAGGAGATTCCACCTGAACATCAGGAAGAACTTCCTCACTGTGAGGGCTGTTCGGCAGTGGAACTCTCTCCCCCGGGCCGTGGTGGAGGCTCCTTCTTTGGAGGCTTTTAAGCAGAGGCTGGATGGCCATCTGTCGGGGGTGCTTTGAATGCGATTTCCTGCTTCTTAGCGGGGGGTTGGACTAGATGGCCCTTGAGGTCTCTTCCAACTCTACTATTCTATGATTCTATGATTCTATGATTCTATGATTCTATTCCATTTCCTTCTTTACAAATAGTCTCACAGCCTGGGAACAGAAACCAAATAGTCCCTTCCAGGTATATTGAACTAGGAAGGAACAAGTTACTTATCACTTGGGGATGGAGGGGGTGGAGCAAGAGTGAGGGTGAGAGAAGAAAACATCAAAAACATACATTCAAAGACAGGACCGTATTTGTCTGGAATATCAGTATGCAAAGTGATCGTGGAGCAGAGGCATCCTCAAACCATGGCCCTCCAGCTGTTTGGGCCACCAACTCCCAGAAGCTCTAGCCAGCTTTTTCAAAGGTCAGGAATTTGGGGAAATGGAAGCCCAAACAGCTGAAGGGCCGCAGTTTGAGGATGTCTGTTGTAGCATGTTAAAGCCTGGAAAAGCAAGGTTGGCAGTATAAGCATTTGTCCATTTCCAAAATATTGTGGAATACTGTGTTCTGGAGACACCCTGATGTAGCATAGAAGCATTCCTGGAGCCCTTTTGATGTCAAGGTGGCTGGTCAGGCTAAGAGTGCATTGTGGTCACCACTGCCAGGCCTGTAGCCAGGATTTTGTTTCGGGACAGGCTGGGATTTTAGTTCGGGGGGGGGGGGGGGGCTGAGTCTGAGCGGGAGAAGGTCTACCCTAGCAAACCTTTTGTATCGTTATCCCAATACCCCCATGCATATGGGATATGTTGAGCATGGTGATCAGATCATGATATGAATAAACATAACCGTTTAAATAATAAATCTAAGGCCTTCTCACAGACCACCCTGAGAATTTCGGGAGGGGGAGGGGCTGAAGCCCCTCAAACCCCCTCCCCCCCCCCCCAGTTACATGCCTGACCATTGCCAACTCTGTTTCACTGTTCAAATGCATCTTTTTGGCAGAACTTTGCTGGTGATGTCTTTTCTGATGAGGTCACAACAGGATACTCAGCCATATTGCTAGCAATGCTCTACTGCAGGGGTCCCCAAACTAAGGCCCGGGGGCCACATGAGGCCCATGGAAGCCATTTATCCGGCCCCCATGGTGGCGGCTCCCTCCTCCTCCTCCTCCTCCTCCCTGGCCTGGTGGGCACCTTCCAAAGCTTTGCTTGTTTATAATAGTATTTTAATTGTTATTTAATTAATTATTAATTATTAAGGGGTGCTTTTCTAGTGCTTTTGGTGTACAAAGGCAGAAGGGGATTGGAATAAATGGCCCAAGGGGTCTCTTCCAACCCTCTTTATTATTATTATTATGATTATTATTATTGACAGAAGGATACAGTATAACACAGCAAAAGAGATATATATGCTGGATTTTGTATCACAAAATCACAAGTTGAACTCTTCCCAAGCAGTTAGGACTGTGTGATTTATTATTATTATTATTATTATTATTATTATTATTATTATTATTATTATTATTTATTAACAACATTGAGGCTGGATGGCCATCTGTCAGGGGTGCTTTGCTTGTGCTTTTGGTGCACAAAGGTAGAAGGGGGTTGGACTAAATGGCCCAAGGGGTCTCTTCCAACCCTATTTATTATTATTATTATTATTATTATTATTATTATTATTATTATTATTATTATTATTATATTTTATGACACAGCAAACAAGATAGATATGCTGGATTTTGTATCACAAAATCACAAGTCGAACACTTCCCAAGTGTCTAGGACTGTGTGATGTATTTTCGGATGAGGCGTGCAGATCCGAGTAGGGTGGCCTTTTGCAGTTGGCAGATCGTGATTTTGTCAGTGCCTATTGTTTCCAAATGCTGGCTGAGATCTTTTGGCACGGCACCCAATGTGCCGATCACCACCGGGACCACCTGCACTGGTTTCTGCCAGAGTCTTTGAAGTTCAATCTTGAGGTTCTGATAGCGGATGAGTTTTTCCTGTTGTTTTTCGTCAATGCGGCTGTCACCTGGGATGGCGACATCAATGATCCAAACGTTTTTCTTTTCCACAACTGTGATATCTGGTGTGTTGTGTTCCAGAACTTTGTCAGTCTGGATTTGGAAGTCCCACAGTATCTTTGCGTGCTCATTTTCCAATACTTTTGCAGGTTTGTGATCCCACCAGTTCTTTACTGCTGGCAGGTGGTACTTGAGGCATAAGTTCCAATGAATCATTTGGGCCACATAGTTGTGTCTCTGTTTATAGTCTGTCTGTGCTATTTTCTTACAGCAACTGAGGATATGCTCAATGGTTGTTGTTATTATTATTATTATTATTATTATTAATTATTATTAATTATTACATTGAGGCTTTACTTGTTCCCGTTTCGTTTTTTTACTTCAAAATAAAATATGTGCAGTGTGCATGGGAATTTGTTCATAGTTTTTAAAAAAAACTATAGTCCAGCCCTCCAACGGTCTGAGGGACCGTGGACTGGCCCCCTGTTTAAAAAGTTTGGGGACCCCTGCTCTACTGGGAACTGGATTTGTTGGACATGTGGACAATGGGTCAGGCTGTGCGGACACCTAAAAACACCAGAATGACACCAGAGCTTCCCAGAAGCTCTGGAGTAAATTCCCGCTACCCTTATTTTGGACTCATGGCTGGAAGCCATGAGTCCAAAACAAATTAGAAATGATTATTAGCACAGTGAATGATTTCCTGAACTGTAGTAATAATAAGTAGAATTACCTCTTGGGTAATGAGAGTAATAAATAGCCAGTTGCCATACAGCCATCTTATTCCAAGTTATATTGGTATCCTCAGCAGACAGAAGTCTTAAGGCTAGTTTCATCTGAAAATCTCAAGATTGCTATGCTCATATGAGAAAATGTGGTTCTTTTAATGACTAGGGCACTAGTCATAACTTCAGTTACAGTTATGTAGTATATAATATATAGTTCAGTTATAGAATCATGGAACTGGAAGGGACCATAAGGACTGTCTAGTCCAATATTCTTCTCTGAAGAAATATACTATTCAAGCACTCCAAGGTCCCTTCCACATAGGGCCCATAATGCAGGAGCTCCCACAGTTTTATTGGAGGCATCCAAATGACATCTCCAGTAAAACCAAATTAATTTGGGACAAAACAGGAAAACCCTGCTTTGATCCAAATTAATTTGATAGTGCTTTAGACCAGGTTCTTCCTGAAAGACCCGGGTTTAATGCAGTATAGGCCCTGGAACTACCAAGGGGTCAGTCCAAATAGCCCTCTCAAGTTTTCCAGGCCAAATCAGGCCTGAAAACCCCGAGGGCACCAACCCCCTCCCCAAAAGCCCCCCCCCCCCAAAAAAAGGCTTTAAAAATAAAATAACCAAGCCGATCACCATTAAACTACTGTTGGAGCTCTCCTGGCACAGAGAAATGAAACGCCAGAAGGAGGGGCGAAGAGCTCCAGCAGCAATTTAACAGCGGCCAGGTAAGTTATTTTATTTTAGAGCCTTTGGGGGGGGGGTATAGATGTCTTGCTGCCCACCCAGAAGGAGGGTATCTAGACACCCCTGTGGAAAACACAGGCTTTTGGAGCTGGTGTGTGAAATAAAGTCCACCTGACCCAGGTTTTTTAAACATAGTTCAGCATGAACTTTTCAGCTGTGTGGAACCACCCCAAGAGAGAGCTATTCAATCTTTCTTTAAACATCTAAAGAGAAGTCAACTCCATACCCCCTGAAGTAATCTATTTCACAATCAACCATCCCGAAATGCTAACATTTAGGGATAATCTCTTGTAATTTTAATCTTCATGTCATTGTCTCTGAAGCAGCAGAAAACAAGCTTGTTCCATCTTCTATATGACATCCCTTCAAATATTTAGAAATGACTGTTATATCATCTCTCAGTCTTCTATTCTCCAGCCTAAATATACCCAGCTCTCTAACCCATTTATCATACAGTTTGGTTTGCAGACTTTTTACTATCTTGGGTGCCCTCCTCTGAACACATTCCACTGATTCCAGCTTGTCAGTATTTGTCTTGAACTGGGATGCCTTGAACTGGATACAAAATTGCAGGACAGATATAACAACATCAGAGTAGCATGGTACTATTACTTCTCTATCTGAACTTTTCCCACTTTTGTGTAAACGCATGTTTAACTTGTAGCCTGCTAGGCTAGTTATAGTAAAATTATATAGTACTGGCTTGGGGACCTGGTGGTGCCCAGGTTATTAGAAGTAGGCATTGGTAATGTGTAAAACTATTTATTAGAAAAAATACCCCTAATCTTTACTTTTGTTTTTTATTTATCTTCCCATTGGAAAATGCATAAGGATGTAAGTGAACTACAATTTCCAAAATCATGTGTCAACCCTCCCCAAACCCCTCCTGTTTCCAAAGTTGGCCATGTTGGGTCTGCGTTTGGTCCAAATCCAATGTTGGCTGGGTTCAGTGCTCTGGATAAGGGTGAACTATAACTCCCAGATTCTAGGCCAATAAACCCAAACCAGGCCTGTATGCACAGTTAGCCATGGTGGGTGGGTGTGCCAAATTTGGTCCAGATCTGATGCCGGCTGGGTTCAATGCTCTCTGGACAAAGGTGAACTACAACTCCCAGATCCTAGGTCAATCACCCCCAAACCAGGCCTATATGCACAGTTGGCCATGTTGGGTCTGTGTGTCAGGTTTCGTCCAGATGTGACATTGCCTGGGTTCAATGCTTTCTGGAAAAGGGTGAACTACTACTCCCAAAATCAAGGTCAATGCCCACAAACCTCTGCAGTATGCTTTGTTCATGGGGCTTCTCTGTGCCAAGTTTGGTGCTGGTCCATTGTCGGTGGGGATCACAGTTTGTCTAGATGCAGGTGAACTATAACTCCCAAAAACAAGGTCAATTTCCACCAAATGTCTCTAGTATGTTCTGTTGGTCATGGGGAGTCTGTGTACTAAGTTTGTTCCAGGTCCGTCCTTCATGTAGGTCATAGTGGTCTGTGAAAGTTGGAGCTGAATAGAGTGAAGGTACTGAAAATCCCATCATACATGGTCCATCCTCCCCCAAACCACACCAGGACATACAATCAATCATGGGGTGTTTGTAAGCCAAATTTGGTCCAGGTCGTGGAGGGCTCAGTGATGGTTTGAAGTTGGATCCAAAGCAAGTGAAAGTACTGCATATCCCATCATCTGTGGTCAATCCTCCCACAAACCTCACCAGGATATAAAGTGGGTCATGGGGGTCTGTGCCCCAAGTCTGGTCCAGTTCCATCAGTTGTGGACATTGCAGTGGTCTGTGGGAGGCAAATTGGATGAAGGTACTCCAAATCCCATCATCTGTGGTTCATTCACTCCCAAACTGCACCAGGATATAAAGTGGGTCAAATTGCCAAATTTGTTCCAGGCCTATCATTCACGGTGGTCACAGTGACCTCTGGAAGTGAGTGAAAGTACTGCAAATCCCATCATCTGGGGTCCATCCTGCCCCAAATCACACCAGGATGTAAAATGGGCCCAGGGTGGTTCTGTGTGCCAAGTTGGTCCTGATCAGTTACTATTGGGGGTCGCAGTGGTCTGTGGAAGCTGAAGCGATGGAAAGAACTGTAAATCACCATCTGTGGTCCATTGTCCCCCAAACCACACCAGGATGTAAAGTGCATCATGGGGGTTATGTGTGCCACGTTTTGTACAGGTCTGTCATTTGTGGGGGTTGCAGTGGCCTGTGGAAGGGTGAACAACTGGAGTCTTTATTATCTAGGAGGGGTATTTCTTGGCTGGATATATTATGTTTTAAGACTCTTTAAAACTGGTGGTGGATTAAGTAAATATATTTTGTAACTACTTCAGTTCATTAGAACACAATCCCTAGTCAATGGCAGATGGACCAGGCTGTTATCTTGCCTAATGGTTAGACCAGGCATGGGCAAACTTTGGCTCTCCAGGTGTTTTGGACTTCAACTCCCATAATTCCTAACAACCGGTGGGCTGTAAGGAATGATGGGTGTTGAAGTCCAAAACACCTGGAGTGTCATGGAACCAAGTCCCAGGGCTGAATTTCCAAGCCCTGGACTTGGAGTCATAACATAAATAATTCCGGATGTCTCATGGAGCACCTGGCAGAAGAAGATAGAAGAGCCTGGGAACTTGGGGTTGAAAGTATAAACAATTATAATTGGTAGAACGTGTGGGAATAATAGTAATGTGATACAGGGGGTGGGATTTGGTGATGATATTTACGTGTGGTGTGACGTTACGACAGAGGTGATAAAAATGATTGTATGTAAACATTAGGTCATTCCCGACTTTTCCAAAGTCATGTATTCTTCAATAAAGATTGGATTTGAGAGCAGCAATCTTTGACCTGCGTTCAGACTGGTCCTTTGAAGTGAGCCTGACATTTAAGTCGGGAATCCCCGTTCTCACCCTCCTGCGGATTCGCAGTGAAGTGATAATGAGTGGAGAAGGCGATCAAAGCCTAAATGGAGCAGAGAGGCCTTTGCCAGGGGCCCGGCCGTTGGGGGAAGAAACGCTGCAAGCCATAGCTTCCTCTACGGGGTACCCCAGACCGAACGGCGTGACCCAGAGGATTCCCAGAGGAGGAAGAGGCGTCTCGGCGGCTGCAGAAACCAGTTGGGGATCTGGAGGAAGCATGCCGGAGACCGTGGCCCTGCGGTTATCCATCCTGGAAACTAATTTATCCAGGCTGTCGGAAACCGTGGGGAGATTGGTGCCACTATTGGAAGAGAATCTCAAGAAGGAGCCCACCCGATATGGCGCCGAGAGAGAGCCAAGTAAAGAAGGGGCTTGGAGCCAGAGGGGCCAGCGCGCCTCAACGCAGAGCCCCGTGGCGGCGAGGGGCGAGGGGGATGAGGAATACTGGCAGGAACTGGAGTTCCGGGACAGAATGGCGCGCGAGGTGGAGCGCCAGCAAGCTCTGGGAACTCTGAGACCGCCAACTCCAACAGGACTCCCAACCCCCCGAATGGGCGTCGGGGTGGAAAGACCACTGGGACCAGGAATCGGGTCCAGTGGATTAGCAGAGGAAGGCGGAGAGGAGCCGGAGATCCAGGAAGAGGAGGAGGATGTGCCGTACGACGAAGGAAGGCGAGGTGCGGGGGCTACGGCGAGGCCCGCATTCGGATGGGGAGAAGGGTCGACAGCAGCGGCAGAGTTTCGGGAGCCGCGGGGAACGACCGCCGGGATGGGGCGCGGCTTGTTCAAAGGGGCCGTCCAAGGGAACCTGATGCAACCCTTCCCCATGCCTCCCAGACAGCATCAACGGGCCGCAGAATGGATGCAGAGGAGGGAAGAGCTCAAACTGGAATACGGAGGGGAATCATCTGAACTGAACTTTTTCCTCATTGGCATCAGGGGATACATGGCGGACAATGCACACACATTCCCCTCCGAAGGAAGCATGGTGCGGGCCATCGGCAACACACTAAAGAGAGGAGCGGCCAGCTGGTATGTGCAACTACATGCCAGACGCGACCCGTGCTTGAGGTCAGTGCCCCGCTTCCTCGCCGCACTGGAAAACCGGTTCAGAGACCGGCTAGAGCAATTGAGGGCTCGAGACCAGCTTAAAGGAATAAAGCAGAGGGACAAAACGGTGCCCGAGTACGCAGAGGAATTCCTCCATCTCGCAGAAAGGGTACCAGAGTGGTCTGAAGTGACCAAAGTGGAGATATTCAAAGAGGGACTACGCCCCGAGGTTTTTAGTTGGGCGGCGCACAGAGACGATCCAGAGACACTTCAGGGCTGGATACAACTGGCAGGGCGCGTCGAATCCACCCTGGCCCAAGTAAAGCGATTCCGGAGCGGCGGCGGCCAGCAAAGACCGGTGGCGAGGGGTCGAGGAGAAACGAGGAAGCAGGAAAGGCCCGGAGGGAGGCCGGGGATCCCCTTCAAAGGAGACGACAACAGACCCAAGCCGGGATGCTTTGTATGTGGGAAGACGGGCCATCGAGCAGCAGAATGTTGGGCCCGGAAGGGGGAGCCGCCAAAACCCCCAAAGCCCAAGCCAGCAGCCGGGAGACGAGCGGAGGAGGAGGTGCGAGCCCCAGAATCTCCGGAGAGGCTGGTGAGTCAAGACAAACGCATGCTAGTAGTGCCAATCTGCCTATCGGGGTTAGAGAATCGGGCCACCTGCAGGGCATTCGTGGATTGCGGTTGTTCTAGGAACATTATAACTCCGGAATTAGCAGGAGCGCTAAAATCCCGGCAGACGCTGCTTGACTCCCCGATTGCATTTTCGCAGCTAGATGGATCAGTGGGTTCTGGAGAGGTATCTACGAAGGAAATACGGGGGGTCCCATGTAAAATAGGCAAATGGGAAGGAAGAATATCCTTTGTGATAGCCCCTATTGCCACATACAATGTCATACTAGGGATCCCATGGCTCGAACAGGCAAATCCCGAAGTAGATTGGAGAGGAAAGAGCCTGGCATTTAAAGAGCAACAAACACAATGGGAGATAAGCAAAATAGCAGCAGAGGAGGACGAGGGAGATGAAACAGGGGAAATAGACCCACAGCTATTGCCACCTGAATACAGAGACTTTGTGGATGTTTTCAATCAGAAAGAGGCAAGTAAATTACCTCCCAAGAGGAATATAGAAGTAGAAATTGAAATAACCCCAGGAGCAAACTTACCAAAACCAAAAGTGTATCCCATGTCTGTTCAGGAGAAGGAGGAATTGAGGAAATATATTGATAAGAACCTGGCGCGAGGCTTCATTAAGCCATCCAACTCTCCTCTCGGAGCCCCAGTGTTATTTAGGAGAAAGAAAGACAACTCTCTAAGATTGTGCATTGACTATCGAAATTTAAATGCAATTACTAAGGACAATAAATACCCTATGCCCTTAGTAAAGGATTTAATTACCGTATTGAAGAAAGGGAGCATATTTACTAAACTGGATTTAATTGAAGCATATCATAAATTAAGAATCAAACCCGAGGATACTTGGAAAACTGCATTTTCCTGCGCATTCGGCCATTTTGAATATAAAATTTTGCCATTTGGGTTAAAAAATGGCGGCAGTTGCTTTATGCAGCTTATAAATGAAATACTGCACCCATTGTTGTACCGAGGAGTATTCATATTTCTGGATGACATCTTGATCGTGAGCGAGGATAAGGAAAAGCACGTGGAATTGGTCCGGGAAGTTTTGCAAAGACTAAGGGAAGCAAAGTTGTATGCAAAACTGTCCAAATGTGAATTCAATAAAACTCAAATTGACTTTCTAGGGTACCGGATATCTCCAGAAGGGTTAGCTATGGACCCGTCTAAAGTATCAGACGTAAAAGAATGGGGAGTGCCTCAAACAAGGAGACAATTGCAATCATTTCTGGGATTTGCAAATTTTTATAGATCGTTCATAAAAGGCTTTGCGCAAATAACCGCTCCCCTTACTGAACTTTTAAAAACAAAAGGGAAAGGGGAGACAGCAAAAGTGAAAGCTCCTGGTGCCAAACTGAGTTGGACACCAGAATGCCAAAAGGCATTTGAAACCCTAAAAGGACGCTTCACAGAAGAACCTGTCCTAAAACACCCTGATATCCGGAGCCCTTTCATAATTCATTGCGATGCTTCAGACTGTGCATACGGGGCAGTACTATTGCAAAAAGATCAAAATGGGAATTTAAAACCTTGTGGATATTTGTCTCGGAAGTTCAGTGAAACTGAAAAATGTTGGCCCATATGGGAAAAAGAAGCATTAGCCATATTAAAAGCCTTAGAATGCTGGCGACACTTCCTCGAAGGGAGTGGAATCCCATTTGAAATTTGGTCTGACCATAAGAACCTCCAGTATTTAAAATCTCCTCGAAAATTGTCCCCTAAACAAATTAGATGGGCACAATACTTTAGCAGGTTCGATTTCCAATTAAAGTTTTTCCAAGGGAAACAGAATGTCTTGGCAGATGCTCTTTCACGCATGCCTCAACACGAGGGCATAACCACTACAAAAGAAGGAACATTATTTTCCTATAAACAATGGGGTTTAGCTGTCAGTACAAGAGCGCAGACCCAAAGAGAGAACACTGCTATGATTAAATTTGACGAGGAAAATAGTTGGGGAAAAGAACTGAGACAGTCATACGAGGGAGATCAGTGGATTGCATCCAACGCAGAAAAAGGGGAGCAGAAGGGGGGATTTTGGTTTGTGAACAAGAAACTGTATATCCCGGCAATATTAAGGATTAAGATTTTGCATCATTTTCACAATAACCAGAGCGCTGGTCATACAGGGATTACAAAAACAACAAAGGCGATAGCAAAACATTGTTGGTGGCCTGGGATGAGGAAGGACATAAAGAATCATGTTATCCAATGTGATGATTGTGCCAGAAATAAATCGAGAGGAGGGAAGCCAATGGGATTATTACAAACAGTAGCAGAACCTACCAGGCCTTGGGAATGTGTGGCTATGGACTTTGTGGGGGAACTGCCGGTTAGCAAGGGACATCGTTATATTTGGACAGTATTAGACCTGTTTTCTAAACAGGCCCACTTTATAGCACTGACAAAACTACCGTCGGCAGAGAAGCTGGCTGAATTGTACATAAACCATATTTATAAACTTCATGGATGTCCCAGTAGAGTGGTCAGTGACAGAGGGGTTCAGTTCACAGCAAAATTCTGGGAAAAATTCTTGGAAATGCTAGGAGCAGAAAGGAGCCTAAGTTCTGCTTTTCACCCCATGACAAACGGGGCAGTAGAACATACTCAACAGACGCTTGGACAGTTCCTCCGCATGTACTCAAACATGACTGGTCTAAATGGCTAGCCTTCGCAGAACTAGCTTTTAATTCGGCTATACACTCCGCAACAAATAAAACCCCCTTTGAAGTTGTTTACGGGTATGAAATACAGCCTCTGCCCCAATTGCCAAGATGGACAGAGAATGAAGAAACAGGGGCAGGGAAATGGAAAACTCAAATGCTAGAATGTTGGAGTCAAGTGACTGCATCCTTAAAGGAAGCACACAAAAAGTATAAAACATTCGCAGACAGAAAAAGGGTGGAAGGCGAAAAATTGGAGAAAGGAGATTTAGTATGGTTAAGTACACAAAACATCAAGTTGGGGCTACCTTCGAGAAAACTGGGCCCCAAATATATTGGACCATTCAGAATACAGGGTGTTATAAACTAAGTGACTTTCCAATTGGCCTTGCCAAAAAGTTTAGGGAAAATACACCCAGTATTCCATCGCAGTTTACTGAAAAAGTATATGGGTACTTTGGACAAAATGGACACATAGAGTTATTGTTTGATTTATTTCAGAATTGTGATGAAAGCAGCACCGAAGAGGAGGATGGAGAAAAAGGGGGCGCCATGTCATGGAACCAAGTCCCAGGGCTGAATTTCCAAGCCCTGGACTTGGAGTCATAACATAAATAATTCCGGATGTCTCATGGAGCACCTGGCAGAAGAAGATAGAAGAGCCTGGGAACTTGGGGTTGAAAGTATAAACAATTATAATTGGTAGAACGTGTGGGAATAATAGTAATGTGATACAGGGGGTGGGATTTGGTGATGATATTTACGTGTGGTGTGACGTTACGACAGAGGTGATAAAAATGATTGTATGTAAACATTAGGTCATTCCCGACTTTTCCAAAGTCATGTATTCTTCAATAAAGATTGGATTTGAGAGCAGCAATCTTTGACCTGCGTTCAGACTGGTCCTTTGCAGTGAGCCTGACACTGGAGGACCAAAGTTTGCCCATGCCTGGATTAGACAATATTTCTAAAATTTTAATGACCCTTAGTAGCTTGAAACTATAATGTAAATTCTAATACTATCACTGTATGCAACTAAAATTTACATTATATTACTATTTCAATTTTTTTAAAAACCAATTTAAGAAACTTTAAATAACTTTGAAATAATAATTCTGAATAGGGTTGTCAGATGTCTAAGTTATACAGGTTGAGATCTTTATTATTATTTATACATTTTTTCTTGTAAAAATTAAATAATACTTATAGTTGTGGATGGGCCCCCTTTGTTTCCTGGCAACCAATATTTTTAGACCCAGTCCACCACTGTCCCAGCCTAAAACAATTCCCTATTAACACCAGTCTCAACTTACAATGCAAGTTCAATAACAGAACAAAAATATATCAGAGCTCATAAAATCATAGAATCATGGAATCGTAGAGTTGGAAGAGACCTCATGGGCCATCCAGTCCAAACCCCTGCAAGAAGCAGGAAAATCTCATTCAAAGCACTCCCGACAGATGGCCATCTAGCCTCTGCTTAAAAGCCTCCAAAGAAGGAGCCTCCACCACAGTCCAGGGCAGAGAGTTCCACTGCCGAACAGCCCTCACAGTGAGGAAGTTCTTCCTGATGTTCAGGTGGAATCTCCTTTCCTGTAGTTTGAAGCCATTGTTCCGCGTCCTAGTCTCCAGGGCAACAGAAAACAAGCTTGCTCCCTCCTCCCTGTGACTTCCCCTCACATATTTGTACATGGCTATCATGTCTCCTCTCAGCCTTCTCTTCTGCAGGCTAAACATACCCGCTCCTCATAGGGCTTGTTCTCCAGACCCTTGATTATTTTAGTTGCCCTCCTCTGGATCATTTTAGTTGCCCTCCTTTCCAGCTTGTCAACATCTCCCTTAAACTGTGGTGCCCAGAATTGGACACAGTATTCCAGGTGTGGTCTGACCAAAGCAGAATAGAGGGGTAGCATGACTTCCCTGGATCTAGACGCTGTACCCCTATTTATGCAAGCCAAAATCCCATTGGCTTTTTTCGCTGCTGCATCATATTGTAGGCTTATGTTTAACTTGTTGTCCATGAGGACTCCAAGGTCTTTTTCGCACACACTGCTGTCAAGCCAGGCAATCCCATTCTGTATCTTTACATTTCATTTTTTCTGCCGAAGTGAAGTATCTTGCATTTGTCCCTGTTGAACTTCATTTTGTTAGTTTCGGCCCATCTCTCTAATCTGTCAAGATTGTTTTGAATTCTACTCCTGTCTTCTGGAGTGTTAGCTATCCTTCCCAGTTTGGTGTCATCTGCAAACTTGATGATCATGCCTTCTAACCCTTCGTCTAAGTCGTTAATAAAGAAGTTGAACAGAACCGGGCCCAGGATGGAACCCTGCGGCACTCCACTCGTGACTTTTTTCCAAGATGAAGAAGATGCATTGGTGAGTACCTTTTGGGTTCGTTCACTTAACCAGTTGCAGATCCACCTAACTGTAGTTTTGCCTAGCCCACATTTGACTAACTTGTTTGCCTGAAGGTCATGGGGGACCTTGTTGAAGGCCTTACTGAAATCCAGATAGGCTACATCCACAGCATTCCCCGCATCTATCCAGCTTGTAACTTTTTTTAAAAAAAGAGATCAGATTTGTCTGGCATGATTTGTTTTTGGTAAATCCGTGTGGACAATGTTAGCAATGACAGCATTTGTTTCTAAGTGATTGCAGACCACTTCCTTAACCATCATCTATGTCTACATGTGTGTGTCAACTAACAAGATGGTTTTCAGATAGATTATGGATCCCAGAAGGATTTGATAAAATTTAATAAAATTATTGAAATCTTCAAATGTATCAGTGTTTCCTTTCCTCTGTGTTTTATGCTGGAATGGGAATGCATATGTTGCAGCGGGGTTGTGTGTAGTTATAAATACAATTATTTAAGTTCTAGCTGGAAATGAACTAGTAGCTAGTGAAATTATTACAACATGGGAACTGTATAATTTCTGTACCTGAACCCTCTTGATGGGCTGGCTGAAGTTTTCTTACACTTTACAAGGAAGCATCAATTCTTGATAGTTGCATACGTGACACAGAATGGATAAAACATATATTCAAGAGCTACACTATGAAGAGTTTGCATGGCCCTTTGCAGATAAAGTTGCTCAGATCCATTCCAACTTGGATGGCATAGTTGATGCAGTCTCAGTGGATAATATGACTTTGGTGCCTTCTTGCCCAAAAATAATGGATTCTTTTCAACTTTTAGAACACATGATTTTTAAAGAGGATGCCATAATGTTTTCAACTGAATTCTTCCTCAGTGCTTTTTATCCTTTGTTAAAGTGTATACTTTCAATTATTTTAATATTCTGAATAGTCTAATTCTATTATGATGTTCAACTTTTCTATGCTTTCAAATGTACCACACATGTTTACAATATTAGTCACCTTGAATCCAAATTCTGGGTGTTGCTGTTGTAATAATGATGAGGAGGATGATGAGGATAACTTTGTTGTTGTTTATTCGTTCAGTCATTTCCAACTCTTTGTGACCTCATGGACCAGCCAACGCCAGAACTCCCTGTCGGCCATTGCCACCCACAGCTCCTTCAAGGCCAAGCCAGTCACTTCATATGATAACGTTAGTCAATGAAATTCCATTCTTCTATCTATCTAGTGGTAAGCACTAAGCAGTTAAGTACTATAATGATGAAATCTGTTTTTTTCTCACTATTTTATATATTTTCAACTGTTTGTATTGCTTCACCAAGGCCTTTGGTTAAAAGTAATAAATCTAACTAACCGAATAGAAGTCTAAGCAGTTGAAACTGTTTTTTGTCACATAAAAAATGCCCTCTAAAATTTATAGGCCTCTAACTATATAAAAGGGAGTTCAGGTGGAGTGCATTCTCACAGCTCCGTGCCCGCCCTAAAAACTGAACTGTCAGGCATAGCAAATAATCTAGGCCGTCTGCAGTCCATAGTGCTGCCTCCTCCTTCTATATCTTGCGGCTTTCTCTTGTTACAGTTCAAACTGAAAAAAGAAACCTAATAAGGCATCCATTCCACAGTCAAAGGGAGACAGCAAGCAGCACTATGGCAGATGGTGACTCTGAATGGTAAAGGAGCTCTTCAATGTGCCAAATTGCATGCTCCATTCAATGACATGCATAGCTCCTATGCTATCACAGAGAAGCAGGCCCAAGTGTCATATACGAATGTTTGAGTAACCAGCACAGAGGCAATTGGCTACAGCAAAATAAGAGCCATCCTGGCCGTTTTTGCTTCACCATCAACCTGTGTAGAAAAGACAGACTAGAGTGAAGTGGCATTGTTGGAAGCATCAGACCCCACTCATGAAAAGTATCTCCAGTTCTCATACTTTGACCTTGATTCACATATGCCTCTTCTCTCAGTGACATTTGTGCACTGTCCTTCTGCACACCTCTTCATCACTCAACCATTTCAACTCATGTTAGCTGCATTCTTCCTGGAATTATAGCTAGTTCTCCATATTGGTGGATTTGATTATTCATTAATTTGATAAAAAATATTATATCTAGAAAACTTTAGGAATGTGATTCTACAGACAACTTTCAGCAGAATTTGACCATGTTGGAGGACCAAGAAAAATACTAGAGAGGTGTTCTCTCAGGCAAAAAATAACAATTGGAGGTGGGGGTTTTTTTTGTTTTTGTTTTTTACATTCATGAGTGTGTTGTGCCGCTAACCCCAGTGGCTTATTTACAAGAGCTCATTTAAAAGTGAGAATAAAACCCAAGGCACCTTCACAACTCTGTTAACATAGGGGCTATCAGCAGCCACTGCACAGTTGTGGGGAAGTGACAAAAGCCACAAAGCAAGCAGGATCAATAGAATGAGGTAAGAATAAAGATCTTAGAAAGGATTTAATAGAATGGTAGATATGAAGGTAGGTGTGAAACATCCATGCAATTCTAGTACATTTTGGTTTCATAGGCATTCATTCAGAAATGCATTGTATCCTATGTCTCCCTTAATTTTTTTTAATCCTCATAGAAACTCACTTTTGTTACTGAAAGCATGTTATCAGAAATGCTTATTCCTACAAACACATTCTTTAAAGCAAGGGTCCTTAAACATTTAAAGCAGAGGCTATTTCACAGTATCTCAGACTGTTGGGGTGACAGACTATCGTTTGAAGGGGAAAAAATGAACAAATTCCTATGCACACAGCACATATCTTATTTGTAGTGTGAAAAACCATAAAATAACAATACAGTCTTTAAAATGAAGAACAATTTTGACCAACATAAACTTACCAGTATTTCAATAGGAAGTGTGGGCCTGCTTTTGGCTGACTTAATAGTCAAGTGATTTAGGATTGTTGTTGTTGTGTGCCTTCAAGACATTTCAGACTTAGGACAATCCTAGGCCTAAAATTTAGGGTGGAAGGTGGGTAAATAACCTTAGAGGGCCACATCAGGTCTATGGGTCTTAGTTTGGGGACCCCTGTTTTAAAGTATACATTTATATATCCATTTTAACTCAAAAAAGATTCTTTGTAAATATATTAGTACAGTTTTGAAGCTGAGCACACCACCACAAAATTCAGCATAGCAAAAAGGATAACATTCCAATAACCACATTAGTCTTAGGTACAGATCAGTTAGTTGAAGGATGCATTCCTTCAGAATTCCTAGTCTGGGAATATTCTTTCAGCAATCTTTGCTTGTTTTATGTCTTCCATATAGATTCTATTAGCTCTCTGGAGATGTTAATGCATGTGTGTTTTTGAAGTTCGCATTCCCTGCATAGCTTTGAGAGGAAATGTTTATTCATGGGGGAGAAACAAAATGCATGTATGTCAAATGATGACATACAGAGTTATCAGTCCACTGACACCTACAGTATTATAAATTTGCAACAGCACTTTTGAAAGCTATTGAAAATTTTGAAGCACCTATCAGCTTTCTTTATGGATTTCAATAAAAATACAAACATAGGAAAGATAACTGCTAAGTTACAAACTAATCACTGATGCAGCAAGGCAATGCGCTGTAGATGAAAAATTTGAAGTGGGGCTGAGGGAGATTGCATTTCATTTGTATGTGTGCGCGCGCGCACACACATGACAGGGAATATATACTTTTTGGCACAATATCCTGGGAAGGGCTGATAAAACAACAGATGAAGGAACTGGATATAAGAGCCATGTTGTAAAAGTCTCAAAAATTCTGGAAATGAAAGGTGACAGAACTTTTGTGTTGAAGACAGATTCAAAAGACTTAGCCTTTATATGGAATCAGAAAGTTTTGTTGTTTTCCTCATTAAGAATATGATGACATAGTTGTAAAATAAACTTGTAGTAAAGTATCTTGAGGACTGTTGCACTTCAGCCAGAGTTCCATCAGTGGTCACCTCGATCCTCCCAGGAAAATCTCCTATACGTACCCGGCCCTAGGGAGGTACACCTGGAAGCCACAAGGCGTAGAGCCTTTTCGATCTATGCTCCAGTTCTGTGGAACTCATTGCCTCCATATGTTAGAGCAATGTCGGAGTTGTGACCATTTGTAAAAGCGCTCAAGACTTGGCTGTTTGGTTGTGCATTTAAGTAAATCAGATCTAATTTGCCAAATAGTCACTGTTGAATGTTTTTAGGTTGAATGTTTTTATGTTGAATGTTTTTATGTTGAATGTTTTTTATATTGTGGAATGATATTTTAAATTGTAAGTCGCTCAGAGCACTCTGGTGGAGAGCGACTAATTAAGAAATAAAGTGAAGTGAAGTGAAGTGAAGTGAAGTGAAGAGTTCACCTTGTCCTTAGCACCAGCCAGGACTCCAAAAGCAATAGTAAAACAGTTTATTGAAAAATTACATATAAAAAGGAAAAATCACCAAAGGGGATAAGAAAGACAAAATTCAACAGGAAATCAGAAAAGGCAGTCCATAAGTAAAAAAAACTCAACCAAGCTGATGAAGAGTACAAACACTTCAAAAGTAATAATTCATATAATCCAAAAGGTACAGGAAAACAAGAGTCATAACATGAGCATAAATCCAGGGAAACAAGAATCAAAACATAAACATGATTCCAGACAACCCACAAACTTTGGCTAAAAGATGAACTGGAAACAGGACTTGAGATACATGCTATCTAGCAGCATTGCCTGATCTGAATTTTCACTCTCTAATTTAAGGGCCACAAAACATGAAGGCTTTTCTTTGACCTTAAATTTCTGGCTTGTGTGATTTCCTCTGTGCTTCCTTTTCACTAAGCTTTCTGGATTTCCTGAGCTGAGTGTTTTACTCCCTCAGATCAAGCCTGATTCCCCTGTCCAACACACCTGCTCTCTCAGGCTAGCAATCTTGGCCTTCCAGGCCTTTATCGGGAGGTGTGTGTGTGTGTGTGTGTGTGTGTGTGTGTGTGTGTGTGTGTCAGAAGCAACTTGAGTTGCTTCTGGAGTGAGAGAATTGGCCATCTGCAAGGACGTTGCCCAGGGGACGCCCGGATGTTTTGATGTTTTACCATCCTTGTGGGAGGCTTCTCTCATGTCCCCACATGGAGCTGGAGCTGATCGAGGGAGTTCATCCACACTCTCCCCGGGTGGGATTCGAACCTGGAAGCCTTCAGGTCAGCAACCCAACCTTCAAGTTACGAGGCTTTTATCCCCTAGGCCACCGGAGGCTCCTGCTAAGGTGAAAAGTCATATCCACCATTCATTGTATCTCTTGCACAGACAGAATCTTGATTTAAAATCCCCTCATTTCCATCAGTGAAAGAACCATCCACCACTCTACCAGGCCCTCCAGGCTCTGGAATCCCAATCCTCTCATCTTCATCTAGTTGAACCACAACAAGGACCACCTGCAGATGTGATATCATTAGCAAAGGAAGTAAGGTAAACTTTGACACATGACTTTATGGGCTCCCACAAGGTTTCACCTCACTATTTGATGCCCACATTGAGGGAGGTTTTCTGGAGATTTGAGCTTCAGTGTCAGCAATATGCAAATAACTCAATGTCCTACTTCTGTTTTCTACTGATTAATTCTGAATAGTGTGTAGAACTCCTCAATAGGGTCTTGAAGGCAATTTGGGGATATAAAAAGGCACAGAACCTGAACAAGTTGAAGCATAAGGTAGATAAAACTAATGTTTGGGTAAGAAAATCTACTGATTTGAACAAAATCAGTATATTCTATATTCAATAGGATTTCACTATTCCGGAAAGACAAAATTCATACCCAGCAAGTATTGTGAACTTGTTGCTGAGTGTGAAAACATTGGTGGTGCCATGAGGACTGTTCATTGGTACATGCATTGCAGTAAACTTGGATATATGATATAGTCATATTTAGACTGACTTTTTGCAATGCATTCTACATGGGACTACCTTGCTTAGAAACTCCAGATGATATGCAGTGTAGCATTTGGTCTCTTCATTATCTAGACAGAATACATTATAGCAATTCTGAATCAGTTACCCAGATTTTCACAGTATATCTATAACTGGTTCAAAAGAATAGTATTGATCTTAAAAACTTTAAATTATTTTTCTCCAGATCACTAGAGGGTTTATGTATGTCATGTATAAACCTGCCTATGCTTTAAGATTACATTCAAAAGCCCTATCAACTGACCATATTAAATTCAATCAATTAGTGGAAAAAGGGAGCAGGGAGGCTTTCTTAGCAGTTAGTTCTCTGTATTTCCTTCTCAAGAGATCTAAAGCTACTTTCACTATAGCTGCTTTTATTATTTTCTTATAAAAATGATGTTCTTTTAACTGCAAAGAGTTTGTCATATTTATTGTCTTTATGTGTTTTAACTGTATTATGTTGAATTCCATGAAATCGTCTCAAGGTATTTTGCACTAAATAAGTTTGATTTACATAAAATGTAAAAATTGTTGATAGTGAACTTTCATCTATATATATAAAAGAGTGATGAAATCATGGCACCGGACAAAACAACAATACTAAACACCCCACAACCTCAAAAATTGACAGCACAACCCCTCAAGGTGTTGACAGCCTCAAGGACAAAACAACAAAAAGAAAAGAAAAATAAAGTCCTAATTAGAGGGAGATGAATAATGGTCTCTGGTTGCCTGAGAGTTTGTATTAATGCTATGACAGTCGGCTCTCATTTAACCGGCACCCTTTGGGAGTGGTCGATGCCAGATAACTGAGAGTCATCTCTGGTTGCTTGAGAGTTTGTATTAATGCTATGCCCATAGTATGCCATCACATAACCCTGTATGCACTAGACATTAATATTGAAATGCAGCCATTGAAAGCAAATATAAGACCAATGCAGTTCAAACTGAATTATATGGTCAGCATAGACCCATGTAAAGCAGTCCAAGGCCGTTCAAACCGCATTATGTAATAATAATAATAATAATAATAATAAGAAGAAGAAGAAGAAGAAGAAGAAGAAGAAGAAGAAGGCAGTGTAGACCCATATAACACAACCCAATGAAATCAGTGCAAGAGCCAACATGGCCAACTTGGTATAGTAGCGGGGTTTGGAGGTGGTTGAATTTGCTATCCAGGAGTTGTACTTCACCCGTATCCAAAGAGCACTGAAGATAGCCAACATCAGATCTGGACCAAACTTGGCACACAGACCCAACATGCCCAACTGTGAATACTGGCATGATTTTGGGGTCTGGCAATTGTAGTTCACCTGTATTCAGAGAACACTGAACCCAGCAAGTGATGGATCTCGACCAAACTTGGCACACAGACCCAACATGACCAACTGTGAATATTGGGGAAGTTTTGGGGGAATTGGCCCAAGATTTTTTGGAAATTGTAGTCCACCCACATCCTTCATATTATTACTATCATTGCTATTGATTACAGCAGCCTGGGGGGGGGGGGGGGCTTCCACTGAGCCCTGTCTTCTGCTGGTCCTTCTTAAACTCCCTGGACAGGAAAGGAGGGGGTTAAATCAGGGCCACCTAGCACCTCCAAACAAAGGATTCCCCCAGGGAGGAGGCAGCCAGGCTTTGAAGCTGCAAGGCCATTACATGCTAATCAAGGTGACTAATAACAGCATGCATACCTACCACACTGAGACTATTCAATGTATTCCATCTCACCAAACTAGAATTACAATAAGAAGAAAACGGCCACACTTTGCAGCTGCAAGGCTATTCACTGCTAATCTACCTGGCCAACAAACAAATCCAAAAAGCCACAGCAACGCGTGGCCGGGCACAGCTAGTATTGTATATGATAAACTGATGTAAGAAGAATACAATCTTGAAAACTAACTAAGAATTATATAACATGAGGCTGACAGTGAGATAAAAGCACCTTTGGATGGTGCTTACTGCACATCATGTCTTTCCCATACTCAAATTGCACTTGAATCATGATTGGATTGTGTATTTTCATTGATAGGAAAAACACATCAATGGATTCAAAATTGCTATTCTTCCTTCTACTCTTCTTTGTGTGATAATGTCATTTCACTGCAATCCTAATATTGAACACTGGAGAAAGGTCTTGCAAGATTGCTGAAACTGTACAACTAAAGAGTTGCAAAAGATTAGAAAGAAGGCAATATTGGAAAAACAGTCTGCATGCTCCATGTAGGATAAACACGGATTGGAAGTGAGACTGTGCAGAAGACAGATTGCAGGAATTCACGTCAACACAGTGACAGCATTGTGCATTGTTTAAATAAACATATTTTTCCATTTGCTTAAAGAAGAGGCTGGTGTTATAAGGTCCTAACAAATGTATACATACATACCTATATACATGCATACCTTACAGAATGTGTACAGACATTAAAGTGACAACAGAACATCAGAGTAGCTGATATCAGATGATAGGGGAGAAAAGAATGAACAGGCTCATGAAAGGAAGGAGGCCCATATCACGAGAACCTTTCTAGTCATATGGAAACAATAGGGCTAATTGATCAAAATCCTATTAAATTTATCTAACTGGGCTTAATGGCATTCTAGACAGAGTAGCTTGAGTTTATTCTATTCCAAATTAGATATCCTCCATGAGCTGCAAATAATAAATTAACTGGTAAATCATATTACTTTCAGTTATCATAAATTGGATCAGTCATTCTCCACACCTTGTCTTCCGGTGATGTTAAGCCGTTAAAGTAGAAGGTTATATCAGGGTTTTTTTTTAAATTGCCATAAATTTGCCCAAATGTGCACATGAGTTTAGGCAATGACCTTCTCCAAAGACCAAATTAGACTTTGTGCTGTCTTACAGCATTAGCAGTGGCATAAAGGCTGTATGGAAAAAACAAAATCAGAAAGACAGAAGGTCCAAGGCAGATCAGATTGGGTTGTAGTCTAGAATGCAACCTCTTTCTTTTCACATTAGAGTAGGGGGCTTTCATTTATTCTGATTAATAAGTATAATTGCCCCAAGCAGCAATTAGCTCCAGTTGCTAATTGGGTGAATGGCATTTCATTTAGTTTGTATAGGAGGGATTATACAGTTGTCCTTGCTACATATTATTTCACAGGTAGAATATGGTACTAATTTCAGAAAGCAATCTCTCAAGAAGGAACCAAGGAAAATGTAATAGCCATTGTTTTGCAGCTTGCTTTTTCTGGTTGAATAAAAACAGAAGCATGTTGATAAATAGGTTGGGGATGAGGAGGTTACAGAGCCTTAGGTAGAAGACCACAACATTTTTATTTAGAAAGCTTTCAACTTGTTGCTACCAAACTACAAAGTAATTTTCAACTAAGATAGGGGAAGCAAAATAAAATACCTCAAAAAAAGAAATATGATGAAAGCGGAAATAATGTTCTCCACAAAAATATCTTTCTTACATAGAAAACCTACTGCAAAGTTTACAAACTGGTTGCTTTTACTTTCTGTGTTGACTGGGAGATAGAACCTACTACAAATCAAATATCAGAAAACACAGGGCTAATTCAGTCTAGCCCCAGCAAGAAAAAAAACATTGAAAATTGTAGGCATGTAAGTCTTGATAGATAAAAATAAATAATATTGCCATTTTCTCCATGTTGAAAGAAAGTTAATAAAAGCTATGCAGCTTTCAAAGAAAACTCACAATTCAGGACTTATTCTGCACAAAAAAATTGCAAACTGTTTTCTGCATAAATAATGTGGAGTTTTTTAATAGAAAAAATATGATCTTGTTCTCTGCACATAAATGATTTTTTTCCACATAAATGTTACTTTGTTTATAGAAAATTCTGCTTTCTCCAGAGTAAAAAAAAGCCATTGTCTATGTCTTCCAACCCCCAAATACAATTTTTGAGCAGTATAAGTCCCGAACTGCAACATTTGTCATGGTTCATTATTCTGCTTTTTCAGGGTTTCCTAACCTTTGAGAAACCCATATTTTAATCATTATCAAATAGTCTTTCTGTTCCACATCAGCTGGACTTACATTATGAGTTTAACTAATGTCATCCATTCAATCTGTTGCAGTGGAAACTACGAGTTGAATTTAACTCAATGGCCACAACACAGTTAAAAGAGGAGAAATGATTTTTTAAAATATATTTTTTTACTTCTAACTGAAATATTCCCCTTAAGATTTCTCAGATCATTGTGACCTTTTGTTAAAAAGGGAAAACTGCATGCGAGAAGATAGATGTTATGCGGAAGAGGGGTATGTCATAATTTGTTGCAGCAGCTGGGCTT
The DNA here is from genome assembly GCF_035594765.1 of Anolis carolinensis. NCBI lineage: Eukaryota > Metazoa > Chordata > Lepidosauria > Squamata > Anolidae > Anolis > Anolis carolinensis. Next base: position 95,721,627 of record NC_085842.1, on the reverse strand, counting down.
GATCCAGTCCTCTCCAATCAATAGTTTGAGAAATACCATATATCAATGGTATAAACCATATGATGTGTGAAGAACGTCCTTCTTCCAATATCCAGCAGAGCTGCAAGGATCCCTGTCTAACACCCCAAACTCTCAGTGAGTGCATATTATACCAAAGAACATAGATTTCCAATTAGTTTTCTATCTATAAAATAGAAATGATAGCAACTAGCATTTGGCATTTCAGTTAAAGATTTGTAAACTAGAGTTACGAATCTGTAACAGTTACATGTTCACTACTATATATTCACAATTTCAGTCCCATTGCATTCCGGCCCAACTTACCTGGTTTAGCCCAGCCTGCACCTGAGCTGTCAGGAGAGCCTGAGGTTGGGCCTGTTCAGCCTGTAATTGTCCCTGCAGCTGGAGGGGATGAGAGACAGGGCTTTCTCAGTGATGACCCTTCAGCTGTGGAACTCCCTCCCCAATGATATTAGATTGGCCCCATCCCTTCTAGCCTTCAGAGGAAAAGTAAAATCTTGGATCTAGGATCAGGCTTTTGGTGATTAGTACAGTGCAATAATAGACTTGGAATATGTAGAATGACGGCGGAACAGCCTTGGACTATGATTTTTGGATGGCATGATTTTAATATTGAATGTAATGTTTTAAAATGTTTAATATGTACTCATTTTAATTCAAGTTTACTGTTTGTATGTGTTTTAAGGCATCCAATAGTTGCCATATGTAAGCAGCCTAGAGTCCCCTGCGGGGTAGAGAAAGGCGGGGTAGAAATGGGATAAATAAATCGCAACAGCCAACAGCAGCATCAAGTGATAGAGATCTGTCATGCTGGGATTGGGACATAGTAAAATGCTATTTCCAGCTCTTCTACAAGTCAGTGAGGCTGAAACAAGACTCCTCTCACAATTTCTTGTTCACTGCTGGAAAGGGACTTTAAACATCATCCTGCTGTGTCTTGGTCACCAACAGAACAAATCTTCATCTGTCAGAGTAGCCATTTACTGTAACAGTAGATTGGGGGATGGGATCAGATCAGAAGTTGCTACTTAGATAACAAGTTCAGTTACAGACAGGACTGGAAGAATTTCTTTCTGAAATCTTAGTTTTGCCTGTCAACAGACAACATTGGATTTTTATTCAGATGCACCTCCCATCCTCATCCTGCTCCAATTTCTTGTACCATCTGAAGATTTACTTCTGCAGGAAGAGTCTAATAGAAATGAACAATTGTTGAAGTTGTTTTCTTTAAGATAGCTTTGGGGTATCAAGTCAACAGTGCATTCCTTTGCTCAGTTCTCTGTAGCTCAATAGCAAATATTTTTCTATCAAATATTTATGAGATGCAGAAAGAAAAAGAGGAAAAACCTAAATTCATTTTAGTAAATAAATAATAGTTTCCAACACACCAAGAGTGACATTTATATTAGCTTTAGTTAATATACATTGATTGGATTAAAATGTATCTTTATGAATAAAAGTGCCTGGCTTAAGGAAATGAGACACAATCAGTTACACAAAGAGGCAAGGGATTGAGGTTGTTTTATATGCAGGGGATTTTGCAAGAAAGCATTGATGTAAACTATGTCTGTGAAGCGGTAGCTGCTAAAATTCATTTCTGCAGTTAAGTTTATTCCAGACCTGGCAGGAATATCTACAAGAGTGAGGCTGTGTGTTTTCAGAAATATCAGTGAGTATTTTTCTTAGAGATAAAGAGCAGCATTGTTCATATTTAAATACACTCAATATTTTAAGGATATATGAATGTATTTGGTAATTATTATGATTATTTTTATTTATAATAAAATTATAAATATGCATCTTTAATAAAACTATCAAAGTCAGGCAATAACAACTGTATACCATTTTTTTTCTTAAGCAGTTACTTCTGCAAATGTTACTACTACAGTACTATTGTTACTAGTAGTTTTACTTATCCTCCTCAACATCATCACTGTTGATGTAGTATAGGGTGTGCTATGTAGCTATCAAGTATCTTTTCTCAACTAATAAAAAAATCACTATTACTTATGTTTGGGAGAAGAAGAAAAAACTTAGCCACTGAAATACAGTTTGAATTTGTCCAAGAATCTGCCCAAAGACACATTCCAGGCTACAGCAGCTGGACACACAGCATTTATGTGTAAGTTGTACAAAGCTAAGATGAAGTGGGTTGCCCCAAGGTGACTGAAGTCTGAACAGCTGCCCAAACTAACTCTGACAGAGATGGGAGTATTCCTTCACCATATGCTCATATTGTAAGAGCTGTAAAGGTCATGTTGTTTTTGCTTGTCTTCAAGTCATTTCTGGCTTATGGTGATACTAAGGTGAAAATATCATGAGGTTTCCTTTGCAAGTTTTGTTCAGAAGGGTTTTCTCTCTCACATTCCCCTGAGCCTGAGATAGTGTAACTTGCCTAGTGTCACCTAGTTTTTATGGATGAATGAGGATTCACGTTTAGTCTCCCAGGGCCATTCCACACAGCCATATAATCCAAAACATAAAGGCCGAAAATCTCACCATATCTGCTTTGAACTGGGTTATCTGAGTCCATACTGCCATATATTCGTCCTTTTTCCATTTTTACTCAGCTTATTTCAGTTGCTGCAAACTGACTTTAAAGTACAAACTAGTTTGTATTCAGGCCCCTTCACAACAGTTGAATAAAATCCCACATTATCTGTCAGACTAATGCGCACAGCATAGCAGCAGATGAATGACGTCAGTGGAGCGCAGAACGAAGGAAAATCAGAGATGATGTTAAAAAGTATTTACAAAGTTTTACTTGACAAGACAAACAGACTTGCAGACAATGGACATAAGACTCTCACTCTAGGCAAACAGCACAGATCTTCTCAGCAGGCAGAACAGAACTCATCTGATGCAATCAGCTATATACGAACACACTTGTAGTCTGGACACTCCTATCTGGCTCCAGCCACATATCCAAGGTCAATACAGCTTCTTACCAAATTAACTCTTTACACACTATAGCATTTCCTGGATGATGTAATACATGCTAGACACAAATTTCATTTAAACACTATCTATACACAAATCCCACATTAACATTATCTGCTTTGAGCTGGAATATATGGCAGAGTGGACTCAGATAACCCAGTTCAAAGCAGATATTGTGGAATTTTCTGCCTTGATATCCTGGATTATATGGCTGTGTGGAAGGGCCCTCACTTGGCCAACCACCTCTCTTCATTTGAATCTGCCCAGACTTTGAGCTCATCAGGGGAGGCCCATCCCTGTCTCAAACCTGCCTTCTCTGTGGTTGCCCCTTGCCTCTGGAACTCCATCCCAAAGGAAATCAGAATGGGTCCTTTGTTTCACTCCTTCGAAAAGCAATTTTAAACCTTCCTATGCACCCAAGCATACAGAGAGGAAAATCATGAAATGGTTAAACATTGGCCTAAGAAACAAGGACTTGATGAACTTGCTGACTGAAAGGTCAATGGTTTGAATCTGAGGAACAGGATGAGCTCCCACTGTTAGCCCCAGCTTCTGCCAACCTAGCAGTTCGAAAACATGCAAATGTGAGTAGATCAATACATACCGCCTGGCAGAAAAGAAACAGAGCTCCATGCAGTCATGCTGACCATAAAACCATGGAGTCATCTATGGACAACACTGGCTCTTCGACTTAGAAATTGGAATGAGCACCACCTGCCAGAGTTGGACATGACTAGACTTAACGTCAGGGAAAACCTTTACCTTTACTTTAATATGTAATTGTGTGTTATTGTTTTATTATGTTCTATTTATATTATTGAATGCTATACTGTATTATATGTTTATTAATGTATGATGTACTTTGATGGCATTGAATGTTTGCTTTTCTATGTTTGTTAGATGTTCTGAGGGAGATGGGGGATGTAAATATATCATCATAATCATCATCAGTTAACTCAGCGCATGTGGGAAAGGAAACAGAATCCTGCTCTTCCTAATAGTCTCAGGCAAAAGCAAAATGATGTGGAATGTTGGAGGGCATCGGTCTACTACAAATATTAGGTTTAGGCCCAGCTCCTTAAATTGGGTCTGTAAGCAAGCGGTGAACTACTGTTGCTGCTCTAGAGAGAAAGATCATTGGGACATGAGTGGAAAAAAACAAAACAAAAAGAATGGAAAAGTACTGCAAGATTTCAAGTGAAGAGAATGCACAGGGAAAAGAAAACTTGCTATGTAGGGAGGTCCTAGAGCATCTCACCCAAGTTTCCTTAACTCTTGAATAGCACACAAAGAACAGTGAAGGATGGGATTTTCAATTTCAAGTAGGCTGGTTTATGTATTCTATGACTTAGTCTGAACTTTAAAATAGGTATTCAAGGTGGTAATCAAAAGATATGACACTCTGGGCATCTCCTCTCAAGTTTAAGGAAAAAATCTGAAAATATTCCTGGCACCACTAATGCCATCAGCCTGCAGCATCAATGAATCTAGTGCCAAATGCACCCTATCTTTTGAGAAAATCGCCAAATGGGATGGTAATATTTTGAGATGTCATTCATGTACTAAAAACAATCTAAGAAACAAAGTAGAATTGTCTGTTAGGGAAGAAGTTCCCTAATATGAATTTGTCCAGTCAGGTCTGACATGTCTTTACATACAAATGGGGGCAGAGGGATATGATGTCCTTCCTAAAGGCACAGGACAATTCCTAGAACAACAACTTCATGCCCAAGTTTTGTTGGCACTTGGCTCTTAATTTTCCCTTGGAGCAAACATTTTAAACTTTGCATATAAATACAGTTAGGCTGAAAAGAAAACAGTGCAATATCAAGGTTAATGATAGCATCCATTATCTTCTCAGTTTATTTTCTCCACCACCCTTTTTCTAAAAAATGAATATGCATATCTTTCTGATTTGGCTCAGCTCCTCTTCTCCCCAGTGCCTTCTGACTGGCTTAGTGGTCCTCAGAGTATGTTTTATTCAGAAGAACAAAAAACATGCTGAAACCTGAGACTTTAGTGAATAATAAATTGACTTTGCCTTGGCCTTTTAGCTCATTATGAATCTTTTAAAAGGTTAGTGTTCTTTTCTCATCTCCCGCTGCAGAGTTTCACTGTTTTAAAAGGCTGGGATTTAATGCAGAACCTAAGTATAAGCATCTGTTATAATGGAGCAGCGAAAGCAAACTTTAAGGAATCTATATTAAGACAATATTAAAAGGGAGGTAGATTATAATAATTTCATAACAACTATTGAATATTTTGCCTTTGGATTACTATCTAATCTGAGTTTCCATTTGAGGATTTCTTTTTTAATGTAGCATTTGCCATTGTTGCTTACAAATAATAATAATAATAATAATAATAATAATAATAATCATCATCATCATCATCATCATCCCATGCAAAGGATCGTTACCTTGACATGGTGCTGGGGCTTGAGTGCCTCGATGATGCCATGAGCTATACCGTGCAGGGCCACCCAAGGTGGGAAGGTCATGGCAGAGAGGTCAGACCAAGCACGATCCCTGGGGAAGGTAATGAGAGCCCACCCCAGTATTCTTGCCATGAAAATTATATGGATCAGTACAACCAGAGAAATGTCAGTATACCATCAGAAGATAGGACTCCCAGGTCAGAAGATGGTCAAAATGCTACTGGGGAGGAGCAGAGGATTAGTCCAACTAACCCCAGATGTGATGACGCAGTTAGCTCAAAGCTGAAAGGAAGACTAACGGCCAATGGTGCTGGAGATGAATAACAAATCTGATATTCTAAAGATCAACACAATATAGGAACCTGGAATGTAAGATCTATGACCCAGGGCAAACTGGACATGGTTATTGGTAAGATGTCAAGATCAAAGATAGACATTCTGGGAGTCAGTGAACTGAAATGGACTGGAATGGGCCATTTCACAAAACATGACCACCAGATCTACTACTGCGGACAAGAGGAACACAAAAGAAATTCAGTAACCTTCATAGTTAATAATAAAGTTGTGAAAGCAGTGATTGGATACAACCCAAAAAATGACAGAATGATCTCAATTCGAGTTCAAGGCAAGCCGTTTAACATCACAGCGATCCAAATATACGCCCCAACCACAGCTACTGAAGAAGCAGAATTAGATCAGTTCTATGAGGATCTGCAACACTTAGTGGATAACATACCAAAAAAGACATTATTCTCATTATAGGAGATTGGAATGCTAAGGTGGGCAGTCAAATGATAACTGGGATCACAGGCAAGCATGGTCTGGGACAACCAAATGAAGCAGGATGTAGGCTGATAGAATTTTGCCAGGAAAACTCTCTGTGCATATCAAACACTCTCTTACAACAACTTAAAAGACGGCTTTACACATGGACTTCACCAGATGGTCAACACCGAAATCAGATTGACTACATCCTTTGCAGCCAAAGGTGGCAGACATCCATCCAGTCAGTGAAAACAAGACCTGGAGCTGACAGTAGTTCAGATCATGAACTTCTTATTGCAAAATTTAGAATCAGACTAAAGAGAATGGGGAAAATACACAGACCAAATAGATATGACCTCACAAATATTCCTAGTGAATATGCAGTGGAGGTGAAGAATAGATTTCAGGGACTAGATTTAATAAATAGAGTCCCAGAAGAACTATGGACAGAAGTCCACAACAGGAGGCAACAACAAAGTACGTCCCAAAGAAAAAGAAAACCAAGAAGACAAGATGGTTGTCTGCTGAGACACTGGAAGCAGCCCAAGAAAGAAGGAAGGCGAAAGGAAACAGCGATAAAGGGAGATATGCCCAATTAAATGCAAAATTCCAGAGGCTAGCCAGAAGAGACAAAGAACTATTTTTAAAGAAGCAATGCATGGAAGTGGAAGAAGACAACAGAATAGGAAGGACAAGAGATCTCCTTCATGAAAATCAGAAGCATCTGAGACAAATTTCAGGCAAAAATGGGCATGATCAAAAACAAAGATGGCAGGGACCTAACAGAAGCTGAAGAGATCAAGAAAAGGTGGCGAGAATATACAGAAGATCTGTATAGGAAGGATAATAATATAGAGGATAGCTTTGATGGTGTGGTGAGTGAATTAGAACCAGACATCCTGAGAAGTGAGGTTAAATGGGCCTTAAGAAGCATTGCTAATAACAAGGCAGCAGGAGACGACGGTATCCCAGCTGATTTGTTTAAAATCTTGGAAGGTGATGCTGTCAAGGTGATGCATGCCATATGCCAGCAAATATGGAAAACACAAGATTGGCCATCAGAGTGGAAAAAATCAATTTATATCCCCATACCAAAAAAGGGAAACGCTAAAGAATGCTCAAACTTCTGTACTTATTTCCCATGCCAGCAAGGTAATGCGCAAGATCCTGCAAGGAAGACTCCAGCAATACATGGAGCGAGAGTTGCGAGATGTCCAAGCTGTGTTCAGAAAAGGCAGAGGAACGAGAGACCAAATTGCCAATATCTGCTGGAGGAAGCCAGGGAGTTTCAGAAAAAACATCTACTTCTGCTTTATTGACTATTTTAAAGCCTTTGACTGTGTGGATCATAATAAACTATTGCATGTTCTTGGTGGTATGGGGATACCAAGTCACCTTGTCTGTCTCCTGAGAAATCTGTATAAAGACCAAGTAGCCACAGTAAGAACAGACCATGGAACAACAGACTGGTTCAAGATTGGGAAAGGAGTACAGCAGGGCTGCATACTTTCACCCTCCCTATTCAACTTGTACGCAGAACACATCATGCAATGTGTGGGGCTTGACGAATCCAAGGCTGGAGTTAAAATTGCTGGAAGAAACATTAACAACCTTAGGTATGCAGATGATACCACTCTGATGGCCGAAAGTGAGGAAGAGCTGAGGAGCCTTATCATCAAGGTGAAAGAAGAAATTGTAAAAGCTGGGTTGCAGTTAAATGTCAAGAAAACCAAGATCATGGCAACTACACCTATTGATAACTGGCAAATAGAGGGAGAAAATATGGAGGTAGTGACAGACTTTATATTTCTAGGCATGAAGGTCACTGCAGATCCAGACTGCAACCAGGAAATCAGAAGACATTTACTTTTTGGGAGTAGAGAAATGGACAACCCTGACAAAATAGTGAAGACCAGAGACATTGCACTGGCAACGAAGGTCCGCATAGTCAAAGCAATGGTATTCCCCATAATAACCTATGGTTGCGAGAGCTGGACCATAAGGAAGGCTGAACAAAGGAAGATAGATGCTTTGAACTTTGGTGCTGGAGGAAAATCTTGAGAGTGCCTTGGACCGCAAGAAGATCCAACCAGTCCATCATCCAGGAAATAATGCCCGGTTGCTCACTGGAGGGAAGGATATTAGAGGCAAAGTTGAAGTATTTTGGCCACATCATGAGAAGACAGGAAAGCTTGGAATAGATCATGATGCTGGGGAAAATGGAAGGAAAAAGGAAGAGAGGCCGACCAAGGGCGAGATGGATGAACGGTATCCTTGAAGTGACTGGCTTCACCTTGAAGAAACTGGGGGTGGCGATGGCTGACAGGGAGCTCTGGCGTGGACTGGTCCATGAGGTCACGAAGAGTCGGAAACGACTATGCAGCTGAGCAGCAATAATAATCAGCTGCTGCAAGAAGATCACACAGACAGACTACAAGCAGAGACATAACACCGTTGCTCAGATGATTCATTGGAACTTGTGCCACAAATACCATCTGCCTGCGACAAAGAACTGGTGTGATCACAAGCCGGAAAAAGTTACAGAGAATGAGCATGTCAAGCTACTCTGGGACTTCCGAATTCAGACAGACAGGGTTTTGGAACACAATACTCCTGACCTCATGATCGTGTTAAAAGACAAAGTATGGATTGTTGATGTTGCAATCCCAGGTGACGGCAGGATTGAGGAGAAACAACTGGAAAAATTGACACGATATGAGGATTTAAAGATCGAACTACAAAGACTCTGGCACAAGCCAGTCAAGGTGATCCCAGGGTGATCGGCACACTGGGTGCACACTGGCCTCTCTAAACGAATTCAAGTCCCCAGGGCCAGATCAGCTACATCCAAGAGTATTGAAGGAACTAGCTGAGGTTATTTCAGAACCACTGGCAATTATCTCCGAGAGTTCTTTGAGAACAGGAGAAGTCCCAGCAGATTGGAGGAGGGTGAATGTGGTCCCTATATTCAAGAAGGGAAAAAAGAACGATTCAAACAATTACCATCCGGTCAGCCTCACGTTGATACCAGGCAAGATCCTGGAAAAGATCATTAAGGAAGTGGTCTGCGAACATCTAGAAACATTGCTAATAGTCAACACGGATTTACCAAAAACAAGTCATGCCAGACTAATCTGATCTCTTTTTTCGATAGAGTTACGAGTTGGGTTGATACAGGGAACGCTATGGATGTAGTATACCTAGATTTCAGTAAGGCCTTCGACAAAGTCCCCCATGACCTTCTGGAAAACAAACTAGTAAAATGTGGGCTAGACAAAACTACGGTTAGGTGGATCTGTAATTGGCTAAATGAACGAACTCAAAGGCTGCTCACCAATGCGTCATCTTCATTTTGGAAAGAAGTGATGAGTGGAGTGCCGCAGGGTTCCGTCCTGGGCCCGGTTCTGTTCAATATCTTTATTAATGACTTAGACAAAGGGTTAGAAGGCACGATAATCAAATTTGCAGATGACACCAAATTGGGAGGGATAGCTAACACTCCAGAAGAGAGGAGCAGAATTCAAAACGATCTTAACAGACTAGAGAGATGGGCCGAAACTAACAAAATGAAGTTCAACAGGGACAAATGCAAGATACTCCACTTCGGCAGAAAAAATGGAATGCAAAGATACAGAATGGGGGACGCCTGGCTCGACAGCAGTATGTGTGAAAAAGATCTTGGAGTCCTCGTGGACAACAAGTTAAATATGAGCCTACAGTGTGATGCGGCTGCTAAAAAAGCCAACGGGATTCTGGCCTGCATAAATAGGGGTATAGCATCTAGATCCAGGGAAGTCATGCTACCCCTCTATTCTGCCTTGGTCAGACCACACCTGGAATACTGTGTCCAATTCTGGGCACCGCAATTGAAAGGAGATGTTGAAAAGCTGGAAAGCGTCCAGAGGACGGCAACTAAAATGATCAAGGGTCTGGAGAACAAGCCCTATGAGGAGCGGCTTAAAGAGCTGGGTATGTTTAGCCTGCAGAAGAGAAGGCTGAGAGGAGACATGATAGCCGTGTACAAATATGTGAGGGGAAGTCACAGGGAGGAGGGAGCAAGCTTGTTTTCTGTTGCCCTGGAGACTAGGACGCGGAACAATGGCTTCAAACTACAGGAAAGGAGATTCCACCCGAACATCAGGAAGAATTTCCTCACTGTTAGAGCTGTTTGGGAGTGGAACTCTCTGCCCTGGACTGTGGTGGAGGCTCCTTCTTTGGAGGCTTTTAAACAGAGGCTGGATGGCCATCTGTCAGGGGTGCTTTGAATGAGATTTCCTGCTTCTTGGCAGGGGGTTGGACTTGATGGCCCATGAGGTCTCTTCCAACTCTACTATTCTATGATTCTATGGTGCAGTGCCTAAAGGCCTTGGCCTGCACTTAAACACAATTGGTGCTGACAAAATTACCACCTGCCAGCTGCAGAAGGCCACCTTACTGGGATCTGCTCACATTATTCGCCAATACATCACACAGTCGTAGACACTTGGGAAGTGTCCGATGTGTGATCCAATACAACAGCCGGCAGAGTGTCTGCTGTGGACTCATCTTGTTGTGTTTCAAAGAATAATAATAATAATAATTATTATTATTATTATTATTATTATTATTATTATTTAATAGTGCGGTTTTCTGGCATTGTATATTTTTGCCTCTTCTGTGACTGTTCATTTGTATTTTGATTCCATAGCTCACTTGTCGATGGATGTCCAGAATCAGCGGCATCCACCGTGGTCCTTTTTATCCTGGGCGACAACCGAGCCAGTAGACTTCATTTTGGTTTGATTCTCCATAATGCTAATGGGTTAGGTGCACTTAGTTCCACTCTTCAACTGAGGAGTCAAGAACTGGACATCACCTGGTAGTCATCAACTTCATGGATTTTGGCTCAAACATCTGATTAGTGTACATGGAAAAATGGCCCAACAATTCAATGAGATGCTGCAGAAAGGAAGTATCAGTGAATGGCTAACAACTAGAAGAACTTACCTGATACAAAAGGATCCAGCAAAAGGAGCAGCACCAGGAAACTACAGACCAATAACGAGTCTGCCCACCATGTTTAAACTACTGACTGGAATCATAGCTGACAGAATTCAAGACTATCCTGAAGAAAAAAAAACATCTTGCCAGATGAACAGAAAGGGAACAAACGGAAAAGCAGGGGCACAAAAGACCAGTTATTGATTGACAAAATGATTCTGGAGAACTGTAAGAGCTGAAAAGCTAATCTTCACATGACATGGATTGACTACAAAAAGGCCTTTGACTCACTCCCACACAGATGGACCATCAAGTGCCTGGACGCCATCGGGATTTGTAAAAACGTTAGCACCTGCATTGAAAACATGATGGAACACTGGAAAACTGAACTGTTTGTTGGAAATGAAAGCTATGGACTTGTCAACATCAGAAGAGGAATTTTCCAGGGAGATTCATTGTCCCCTCTGCTTTTCATTATTGCCATGGCCCCTCTGTCAACAATCTTACAAAAAAAACAAATCTCCGCTATCAAACATCTAAGAAATCTCACAAAATTTCACATCTGATGTACATGGATAACTTGAAGCTATATGGGAAAACGGAAACTGAAATCCAGTCCCTGACCAACACTGTCTGAATTTTTAGCACTGATATCAGCATGGAGTTTGGCTTGGACAAATGTTTGACAGTGGCATTGAAGAAGGGAAAAATCATTGAAAGTGAGGGCATAAATATGCCTAATGGCCAAACAATAAAGTGTCACCAGCCAGAGGCCTATAAATATCTGGGCATATTACAGCTGGACAACATCAAGCATGAACATGTGAAAACTGTGGTCAGCAAAGAATACACACAAAGGTTCAGAAAAATTCTCAAAAGCAAGCTCAATGGAGGCAACACCATCAAGGCCATAAACACCTGAGCCATACCTATCGTAAGATATACTGCTGGCATTATAAATTGGGCACAGGCGGAACTGGATAATTTGGACAGAAAAACAAGAAAACACATGACAGCTCACAGCATTATAAAAACAAGTCAACATAGATATGTATAACAATAACCTATAAAATCAAGTTTACAATAAGGAATAAATAAACATTTAAAAATATTTATCAAATACAGTTATTGAGGAAAACTTAACAAGACAGGTGGTAAACTCAGCACAACTCAATAGCCTTCCTGTCATTCCAACTAAGTGTCTTATTGCTTCCTTCTTGGGATAGGTAAACTTTTCTTTCAACTATTTTGCTTTTGCTAAGGCTTTGCCACATTTCACAAATTATCTGAAGATTGTAGCCATCCAGACAATAGCTTTTAAGATTGGACTTAAAAGCGCAGATGATTTCCTAAGTATCTAACCATGTTAGAGCTACAATGTTCAGAGAACTGGGGAGGGGGGGGGGCTCCTTGGAGCCAGGTTTCTGAAGCCTACAGACCTGGATAAAAGTTGCCATCTTTATTTGCCCTGTTTAAGTGTTAGAGTGATAACAGCTAACAATTCTGCCTTAATCTACCTTCAACATTCAGATCCCATGCTAAAAGAGGAATCCAGTCCTCATATGTTTGATTCAGATGCTAGAAATAGGAATAACATAAAAATCAGGATTGATACAAATCGGCTATTGTGTAGATGTTGTAGGGCAGCTGTGGGCATATTTGTGGCCTCAAGGACCCAGCCTACCTTTTCTTGAGCTCCAAAAAGCTATAGTGCAAGGTGTAAAAACCCTTGAAGCAGCATTGTACAATCCCTTGAAGATTTTTTAATGATATTGCTTTTTGGCCAAAAAATGACTTTGATGAGATGTAAAAAAATTATTAAGGTTTTGGAGAACCCTAAAGGAATACACTATACCACCACCACCCCCCCCCCCCCCCCACACACACACACACAAAGCCACATACAATTCATGGGGTCACAATTCCCATCCCTGTAATAAGTCCTGAATTAATTTTTCTATCCCTCTCCAAGTAGTTAATTAATGATGCCATAGATTATATCATTGGAAAACTGTCCAAATGGTTCTCAGACATCTGTGTACAGCAAGGGGCTGCTGTTACTTTATGACATGGGGTTGTCACAAAGTAACAGAGATGCAACAAAACCAAAAGCATAATGGGACTAATGTGCATTAGAACTTGATGCACAAGAGAACTTTTGTGCATGACAATACTCTTGCCAGTGTTTCATTGCAACCCACTAACAGGGATCTTAGTGCCTCTGCTACATAAGCAAGCATACATAAAGATGTGCAGTGTAGATCATAGAATCATAGAGTTGGAAGAGACCACAAGGGCTACCCAGTCCAAACCCCTGTCATGCAAGAACTCACAATCAAAGCATTCTCAACAGATGTCCATCCAGCCTCTGTTTAAAAACTCTCAAAGAAGGAAACATCACCAACTCTGAGGCTAGCTCTTACTATCAAAAAGTTGTTCCTAGTGTTTAGGTGGATTCTCTTATCGTATGAATCTGTTGCTCTGAGTCCAAGGCCCCTTCCACACAGCTGAATAAAATCCCACATTATCTGCTTTGAACTGGAATATATGACAGTGTGGACTCATATAACCCAGTTCAAAGAAGATATTATGATATTTTCTGCCTTGATATGCTGGGTTATATGGCTGTATGGAAGGGCCCCTAGTCTCTAGAACAGCAGAAAACAAGCTTTCCCTCTCCTCAATAATAATGCTTTCAAATATTTAAATATGCCTGCCTATCATGCCCCCTTTCAACCTTTGCTTCTCCAAGCTACACATTCCCAACTCCCTAAGCCACTCCTCATAGGGCATGGCTTTCAACCATTTTGGTTGCCCTTCCCTGGACATGTTGTAGCTTCTCTCTCTCTCTCTCTCTCTCTCTCTCTCTCTCTCTCTATATATATATATATATATATATATATATATATATATATATATATTGAATTGTGGTGCCCAGAACTGGACACAATATTCCAGGTGAGGTTGACCAAAGTAGAGAAGAGCTGTTACTTCCCTTGATTTAGGGTGTATCTACATGGTTGAATTAATGCAGTTTGACACCACCTTGACTATCATGGCTCAATTCCATGGATTCATGGGAGTTTCAATTTGTAGTTTTACAAGATGTTTAGCTTTCTTTGCCAAAGGGTGCTGGTGCCTCACCAAACTACAACTCATATTATTCCATAGTATTGAGCCATGGCAACTACAGTACAGTCAAGATGTTTTAATTATTGTGAATTGTGTTGGCTTTTTTAGCTGTCATATCACACTATTAAATCATATTCAGCTTGTAGTCTAGACTCCTAGATCGGTTTCATATGGACTCTTTATAAACCAAGTGTTACTCATTCTCTATCTGTGCTATTCCAATTGTCTTGCTTAAGTGTAGTAGTCTCATATATTTTCCCTGTTAAAATTCATTTTGTTATTTTTGACCTAGCTCTCCTCTCTGTTAATGTCATTTTGGATTCTGATTCTATTATCTGGGTTATTGGCTATCCCAATTTAGGTAATCATGATAAAAAAATTCCAGTCATATATAGAAACACAGCATAATTTTCCTCTCTCTTTAAAACTCTAAAAACTATAATACATAATTGGTGATATGTATGTGACACAAGTACTTGCCTGAGGCCTGAGTTCCAAGCAACACTTCTCTTTTTCCTCTTCAACATAATTTCCCTGACTGTTTCTGCTCTGGCTCACTCAGTAACCTGGCAAAGTTAGTTAAAACAAGACACTGAAGGAACTGCTGGCTATATGGGTACTGTGAGAGTATGTGTTAAATTGGCACTGTGACATATTTTTGGCATGATTTCTTTCCTACTAGGTCCCAGAGTTTGCCCTACAGTGACTTCTTAAGTATCCATGAAAAGACAAGTGAACATGAGCAGAATGTCAAGCATGTTTTGAATTGTCCCTGTATTCTAAACCTTCATGTAATAACTGATAAATAATACAGCATGTGGCATTGTGAATTTAAGTTAATTAAATCCTCTTAAGAAGCTAATTACCCCTAGTTTACCATGTATGAGATTTTTTTAGGAGCCTCCATCTTGAAATACAGAACTAATATGGTTAAAGTAAGCCTACTGTAATGTATAAGCAAAGCTATGTGTCCAATTGTGAGAAGTATTAGTTCAGCTCTATCTTGCTTTGGTTTGCCCTTGATTAGATCACTCGATCTAGTCCACAATTTTAAGAAGATTAAAAATAAATTGGTACATGTCCATAAAAGCATTGAAAAGATGTTTAGGGATCTTCTATGTCATATGAGGAATATTTGAAAGAGCTGGGTATGTTTAGCCTAAGGAAGAGACAACTAAGGGTGCTTCCAGACAGCGCCAAATTGCGGGTTTTTCATGAGGGGCAAAAAAAGTCTGGGACCTGAGAGCAGGTCCACACACAGGCCTGTTTATCCCGGGATTTCTGCCTGTGATGTCCAGACCTGCTGCGTTTTTATGGGATTTCAAAGCCCGCAAAATGGCCATCATAGGACACCCGCCAAAAATTTTGGCAGTTTAAAAAAAACTTTACATGCGCAAGTGCAAATATATACATTGTTCATAGGAGTTTTGTTCATGGGTCTTCATTGCTTTTATCCTGAAAAGATGGTAAAAGTTGACTAGAGGGTGAAAACTTTGTCCTCGCAAGAGAATCTTCATCATTCACACGTTTAATGAAGTTTGTGGCACATTTTAGACAAACAAGTGTGTGGGAGGCCTCGTACACTTGCTATATAATAGTAGCATTACATGATAATATGATATACCAAAATTCAACTTAATATCTTTGTCATTTCATTCTAAAATAACAAGAGTAATATATACTGAACGGAATGTCCAGGGTAGCATTCAAAATGTAACCCTCTGCTGCTTCCATGTAGAATAATAAATAGAACCAGAGTAGGTGTCATAGAAATGTATACAAAAGAATAAAAGAAAAAGAAACATTGGGTGTTAAAAATGAAGGTTTGGGAAAATCAAAAGAAGAAAAAGAAGATCCATTCAGAGACGACCTGTCAAAAGTGTGGGATATCTATGTTCTCATAACCTCATTTCCCAAGACAAACTCTTACCTGAGGTTCTTTCCCCAGGGCAACCATGTCCCTAGAGATGCTGCTCAGCTGAAAAGGAGAGATTTCAGTAAATATTCCGGTCTGTTTGGTTTGCCAACTCACAGGCTGGTAAACATTTGTGTTAGCTTGCCAAATGCACCCTTTGAAATGGTTAGAAAATCATTTCTTTTCCCTGAGAAAATTTGTAAATAGGATGGGAATTTTTGAGAAGCAATTTGTGCACTGCTCTAAAAAAGGCACCAACAATGAAGAAACACTCCCCCCCACCATGAATTGGGACTAGCATGCAATCATCCACCCTACAATAATCATCAAGTCCAAAGTGAATGAGAACATTTGTATTAAAGCCAAGAAAACAATAAAAAGATTAGCAAATTAATGCACCATCCATAAGAAATAACACATGCCATTGTTCAGTAAGATATTCATGGAGATGATGGGTTTCTCTATAAAATCGCCATGAAAACTGGCTCAGATCTGAAGCAGGGTCAGCTCTTAGTACCTCTGAGTTTTCTTTTCCTAAGAAAATCCTATGAGATTCATGGGATTGCCATAAACTGACATGCGATTTGAAGGCACACATACATGCAATTCCACTATTATTTTGTACTTTCTTGTCAAGTCAGATAAATTATAGACCAATCATTCCTTATATGGAAATCTGGAACATAAAATGCTCTAAAATCCAAAATTGTCTACATGGGTGTATTGACTCCTTTGCTTTTTGATGGTTTAATGGTTACAAATGTTGTTTTATGCTCAAAATTATTTTAAAATATTGTGTATAAATTACCTTCAGATGATGTGTTTGAGGTGTATATGAAACATACATGATTTTTTCTTTTAGACTTGTGTCCAATCCCCAAAATAACTCATTATGTATATGATATAAATTATCTTTTCCTTTGATATTGATGTACCTGTATTTATTGCACTGTATGTATTGTCACACTACGAGTGCTTTGTAAGATGCCCCGAGTACCTTTTGGGAGATAGTGGCAGGGTAGAAATATATTATTGTTATTATTATGCAAATATTTCAAAATCCAAAAATCTAAATCCAAAACACTCCGGTTCCAAGCATTTTGAATAAAGAAATTCAATCTGCAATATAGTTTTCTCCCAACCGTGAGAGAAAATGGATATTACTCTACAGTATCCTCTTTATAGGGGCCCCCGGTAGCACAGTGCGTTAAAGCACTGAGCTGCTGAATTTGCGGACCAAAAGGTCCCAGGTTCAAATCCCGGTAGTGGAATGAATGCCCGCTGTTAGGCCCAGCTCCTGCCAACCTAGCAGTTTGAAAACATGCAAATGTGAGTAGATCAATATGTACCACTCCGGCAGGAAGGTAACAGTGCTCCATGCAGTCATGCCAGCCACATGACCTGGAGGTGTCTACGGACAACGCCGGCTCTTCAGCTTAGAAATGGAGATGAGCACCAACTCCCAGAGTCGGTCACAACTGGACAACGTCAGGGGAAACCTTTACCTTTACCTATCCTCTTTATATTCAAACAACCCAAAGCATCCAGAGGGTTTTGTGCATAGAAAATGGATTTATTGTAAAGTTGTACACAAAAAGGTCACATGTATTTCTCTGCAGGATTATTTTCTCAGAGTTCTTCAAAATATTCAAACACAGGAAGAAACCTGCATAAAAGCAGGGCGGGGGAGCTCTTCCACTCAGCGGTATAAAATCCACATTGAACTGGATTATATTGAACTGGTAGTGTGGACTCAGATAATCCAGGTAAAAGCAGATATTATGGATTATCTGCCTTGATATTCTGGATTATATGGCTGTTTAGAAGGGCCTGTTGTTTCCTGACTTGGAAACCAGTTTTCATTTGGAAAGAAAATAACTGAGAATATCCTTTCCATCCCAACAACTGATCCAGGCAACACATAGGTACAGAAAACTGTCTATGGAGAGGACATCTTTTCATGCACAGCTCTGTGCATATACACAAACCTCTGCCTGACCAGGAACAACATATTTATTGGAATTATATCAGTGATCTTAAAGAGAGAGAAATAAGGTCAAACATTGTGAAGGCCATCCGCTGCATGACTATCAGCCTCCTCTCACTAGACTCAAATCAAGGAAAAGCTTCATGAGAACCACCACTCCTCTTAATGTTCCCCCAGCAACAGCAAGAGTATCCCTCTGGGCAGCTAAACCAGGCAATCCCAACTGGATGGCTCTCCACGAGGGTCTGCCTTCAGGGGCAAACCAAGAATGGGCAACTTGGAAGTCCCTAAATAGACTCAGAAGCGGAATGGGCAGATCAAAAGACAACCTGGCAAGATGGCACTACCTGGAGGAATCCTCCACCTTGTGTGACTATGGAAAAGAATAAACAACTCCACATATGTATGCTTGCCCACAATGTCCTGCCTCATGTACTGAGGAGTTGTTGTTTAAAGCTACAGAGAATGCGGTCACTGTTGCTCGCTTTTGGTCTAAAACTTTTTAGCTGCTTGTGACTCCTTTATTTCATCACTTTTAAAACCTATTTATTATGCAATGCTTTTGACAAAAAATAAATAAATAAATCTTAAAGATGGCATGGTATAACAGTTTGATTGTTAGATTAGGACACTGGATCAGCAATGGGAAACAACTGGGTAAGCTTGGGCAAGTCATATGCTTTCAGCCTCAGAGGAAGTCAAGCACAAACCAGCTCAGAACAAAATCTGCCAAGAAAACAATGTAACAGGGTTGCCTTCGTGTTCCCATAAGTCAGAACTGACTTGAAGGCACATGACAACAAATCAGTGCTCTCTCTTACACAGTACCCAATGGATTTACTGAAGGCCCTTTCTACAGACACCTGTGCTGTACAGACAGACAGTTGGTGGGAGGAAAGGTTACATGCTATTGGGTCTCATGCTGAAGAAACTCACTCATGAAAAGGGCTGAGGATTTATTAAATTCTAGGATAACGTTGTTACATCTGTTGCTAATTCTGTACATTGGAGGAGAATGTGGTGGTTCAGGAGACAACCTAGCCTTCCACAGAAAGGCTGCTGAAATGTAGTTTTGTGAATTATGTCTTTTGCTACTGTTCCCAAATATCCATATTTTCCCCAGCAGGAGACAGTACATTACAAAAGGAGAATGATATTTTCTGCTTGCTTTCCCGCAGGCTGAGGAAAGGGAATGGGTAGGAAAAGGAGGATGAGGAGGTGGGAGAGAGGAAATAGCTTTCCTTGTAATTATACTTCTCATGACCACATGATATGCTGTTCTTGCAGATGGTTGTGGGCTTGTGTGTTTGTGTGCATGTGCTTTTCCATATGTCTCACCCTTTCAGGAATAAAATAAAATAAAATAAAATCCAATTTAATCCTAAAAACACAGTCCCCCCCCCCTACACTTTGTGATATAATTCCCAGTGTCCTCCCAACCATATAAAGTAATGGCTGGCATCCAATTAATGAGTTAAATGAGTTAAAATTGCATAAATACAATATAAGCTTGCCTGGTTGCTGTGGGGATCAGCATTCTCTACACAAGAACCTGAGCTCCCTCCCCCTCAAAACCCCCCACATGAAATATTATATATTGCATCACTCCTCACCCAGCACAGGCATTTCCTGACCAATTAAAGTAAGGGGAGTGGTAGAGAAACATATAGATATTTTACTATAGCTGGATGCACAGAGAAGGACATCTTCTAGACCAGTGATCCTCAACCTGTGAGTCCCCAGATGTTTAGGCCTTCAGCTCCCAGAAATCTTAACTGCTGGTAAACTGGCTGGGATTTCTGGGAGTTTCTAGAGGATGGAGGCCCACATGTTATGTGAGTTCCAGCAGTGGCCCCAGCCCCAACTGGGATGAAAGCATCGCTGGTTGACCCCAATACAGGAGGCTTCCCATGTTGTGCTAGCTCCAATAGAACCAGCACGGGGCCTCTCTGCAAGTGTCACCCTCTCTGCAAGGGTGACACTTTCCCCATATGAGGGAGGGAGGGAGCTGTGTGCATGGCAACAGATTCATCCCACTGCTCCCTCTTTCCTCCTGGATGCCAGGCAAAGCGGGACACTTCACCTGGCCTTTCTGATGAGGCTGTGACTCAGAGATAGAGACCTGTGCAAAAACTCTAGGAAGAGTAGAATCAAAGAGTTGGAAGAGACCTCAAGGGCCATCCAGTCCAACCCCCGCCACGAAGCAGGAAAATCACATTCAAAGCATCCCGACAGATGGCCATCTAGCCTCTGCTTAAAAGCCTCCAAAGAAGGAGTCTCCACCACACTCCGGGGCAGAGAGTTCCACTGCCAAACAGCTCTCACAGTGAGGAAGTTCTTCCTAGTGTTCAGGTGGAATCTGAGCACACAGTGAGTTCCTGTTTCATGTTACATAATTATTGTGTACATTGCTGGATTTTAAAAGAAACACCCAATGTTATTTGTTGTTCCCTAAAGAAATTAAGTGTAAGCTTGGTACACCATTTGGAAAAAGGCAAGATATTAAAATGTGGCTCAGAAATAAACAGTCTCTAGTTTGAGTGATAAAGCACTATTGTCTAATTTTTAATCTCTTTCCTGCTGCTTGTGAAACTTTTGGGCCAAGCACAAATAGCTGAAGTGTTCTGTAACACAGAAGCTGGGCACATGGCATCAAACCGATCAAATGGGAGAACTTTGAAGTGTCCTGTTTCGAACAGAGATATGGCTAGCAGTGTGCTATATGAAATCAGAAATTGGTGCAGTAAAATTTTTAAAGATGTTGATTCTAGTGGTGGTGGAGTAGTTGGGCAAGTAGCAAAATATCTTCAACCAAATCTGGCTGTCTAATCTTTCACACTTCTTGGAATGCCTATTTCCTGATCTATTGGGGATGCTTGACTGTTTTGTTTGCTGAGGGACAGCATGCATATTTCTTAATTGCTGTAAGTTGGCAGCCATTGACTCAGCTCTAATGCAATCAGTTGGTTATTGTTGCTGCTGCTGCTGCTGACACTGCTGCTGTGGTTGTCTTTATATAAGAGGTAATTAATCTACATAAAGCAAGACAGCTGAAATACTCTGTGTCTGAGGACATTTCTCTCTGAACATACCAAGAGCTGCCCTAGGGCATTGCAAAATGATTGGAAGCAGTGACATGAGTAAACAAAATGCCATCTCTTTATTGATTACAACAGAAACCATGCTGCATTGCTAAATAGTCTAGGAATTACTGTTGTTCATCTGATGCCTAACGATGGCATTTGCCAACATGTCAGGGTTAATGGGAAGGTGCATCTAATAATATAACATCAGAGACTGAAGGGTGAATTAATCCTATGAACAGAATGGACACTCTTCAGATCAGATGGGTAAAAAACTGTGGTAAGCAAAGTGAAAGCTTTAATCCTGCAGTACAGCTGTTATCTTTGTCTCAGAAACAGGGACAGACAAATCTGTCTGTTATGTTTTCTATTAGATTCATATTTTTCAAGCACAAAACTCATTCCACCCACTTGCAAAGATTTCAAGTCAGCACAAACATGCACATTTTCATTTGCATGAAAATTTTTGAGCATTTTTTCCTCTAATCACAGTTGTGCAAGCAATTTCCTTTCATATAGTCCCTTGTGTAGTCTCTTTCTATCAATGTACCATATATATCTGTGTATAAGCTGACCTGAATATAAGCCGAGGCACTATTAAAACTGTAATTTAAGATAAGACTGTCTAACTCTGATTACCTATATACTCAAATATAAGTCAAGCCAAATATATGTCAGCCCAAATATAAGTCGACTAGGACCCTCACTTGAGTATAAACCGAGGGGGGCTTTTTCATCCCTAAAAGGACTGAAAACTTGGCTTATACTTAAGTATATACGATACTCATTTTTTGCAGTTTTTGCTAATGTACATGTTTTGATGCAATTTTAGAATGGGAATTATATTACAAAATTCAGAGTACTGTTAAGACCAATTGTGTTCAGAAATACAAGCATTAGTTTAAGGAGTTCAGTTTAAGTTTAAATTTAACTCAAACTGACTGCTCATGTCAACTCAGACATCATTTCCAATGAAGTCATTGGCATTTACTTATAATAATATGGAAACATTGTATTATTTGACCCACATATTCCTTTCTTAACTTGCGCCATTTAATTAAAAGCTCTTAAACAACATAGATTATGCTTATATGTGGTCACTAGGCTTGAGCGATCCTTGAAAAAATTGATTCTAAACTCATTTCAAAAGTAGGGGGCGCTAGCGTTTCGTTTCTGATGTCATTTCCGAATTTGGCCCTCAAAAATTTTCGAAATTTAACGAAAATTCATTAGTTTCAAAAGCAATTCGTTAATGGCGGATGCGCATGCGCAGTAGCAAAAAAAACAGCACGAGGGGAGAATTTACAGGACTCTCTCGTCCTCATTTTTTTAGCTATCTTCTTCAAACTTGGTACAGTGGTAGAACACATTTAACACTGATAGCTCACCAAAATTCGGAACGTTTCCCTTATCCTCTGAGTTTTGGCGAATTTTCATAGCTTTTATAATAAACCATTTTTTAATAATTGCAGAAATCTGTTCCTGGTTTGAAAGTCTTATTTCCTGTTTCATTGGGTTGTCTTTACTGTGAAAGTCATTGTTCTACTTCAGAAACTTTGTTTTTGTGGCTGAAACTTTGTTAAATTGGTGGACCAAACCATAATATGTTCCATCCATGTCGCTTGCACAAAGTTTAGGCAGTGTCATAGATTTTGCCATGTTTCTATGACAGAACCAATTAGGAAATGACATTTATCACCCAGGAACAGAAATCATAGTACACCATCAAATCATTCCTGACAGATGGCCATCAGCCTCTGAATAAGGAAATAGTTCCTGGTTTGAAAGTGCTATTTCCTGTTTCATTGGCTTTTCTGGGCTGAGAGTGTGTGACTTGCCCAAGTGGGTGGCTGAGTGGGGAATCAAGCCACAATTGGAGTCCAAAATTCAAACCTCGCCCTCCCTCCTTCTCTCTAAACTTCTCATACCTTCCAAGAATTCACATACTGTATGAAAGTTTGGTCAAGATGGTCAGAGGAGGGCAACTAAAATGATCTAGGGTCTGGAGAACAAGCCCTATGAGGAGCGGCTTGAAGAACTGGGCATGTTTAGCCTGCAGAAAAGAAGGCTGAGAGGAGATATGATGTATAAATATCTGAGGGGAAGTCATAGAGAGGAGGGAGCAAGCTTGTTTTCTGCTGCCCTGCAGACTAGGACACGGAACAATGGCTTCAAACTACAGGAAAGGAGATTTCACCTGAACATTAGGAAGAACTTCCTCACTGTGAGCTGTTCAGCTGTGGAACTCTCTCCCCCGGGCTGTGGTGGAGGCTCCTTCTTTGGAGGATTTAAGCAGAGGCTGGATGGCCATCTGTTGGGAGGGATTTGATGGTGTCTTCCTGCCTGTCACGCCCGAGGCAACGGAGCACCAAGAACCAGATGCCAATATCTATCTAATATCTTTATTAAGTAAATATATGAAAGTAATAAAAACAAGTGAAGAATATAGTTCAGAAGCTGACCTTTCAAATGAGGCCAAATATAGTCCAAAAATGTATTGTCCAATAAATGATATTAGAGGTCAAAGTTTTAAATCCAATAACCGAAACACACACTATTGCTTGGCATGGGGAAAATGCCCAGAGTCTTTGAAGTCCAAGGTAGCTTGAGAACAAGGCTGGAAACAAACTTGAATCATTAAACAAGGTCCGTGACTAGGAACAAGGCGAAACAGAGATTCTAAGAACAAGGTCCATGGCTAAAAACAAGGCTAGACAAATCTTGAATACTTGATCCGGAAGGCAAGGAACTGGGGTTGCGGACTTTGCGAAGTCCACACAAGGCTGGAAACATGAAGTTGCTTCTGGGGCTGCTCTGTTGACTCCGCAACAATTCTAACGTGCCAGGCACCTATATTGGGATCTCGTTTTCCCGCCAACTACCTCTTTCCCTAGAGAACGGGAAACGAAACCCAACTTTGTCCAGATGTGAAACTCCTTAGAAATTCCCAAGGGAAGCATGGCTAATCAGTCTGTTGTTTAGCTGCAATCCGTAAGCTCCTGCGAGTCTGTTCTCTCACTCCCCTGTCTGCAGAATAGGACTGTCTCCTAGGGAACGGGGGTGAGGAATGCCCAAGGTCTGTTTTACTGGGTTCTTGGGCGAAAACATCCGGCAGCTGGAAAGACTCCGGCTCTTGTTGAACCGGTGAAAACCCCATGTTTTCGTCTTCATCTGTCATGATGGCACTAGGAGCAGGACTACAAGGCCCATGAGGCATCACACTACCTGGCAGAAGGGGTTGGGCTGGATGGCCCACGAGGTCTCTTCCAACTCTACTGTTCAATGACTCTATGATTCTAAGTGAGGACAAAAGGGGGTGGGGAATGTTAAGAGGAGAGAGGCCCTGGAACACCTGGGAATTGTAGTTTTAATGTGGGCATAGTACTATTGGAGAAACGTTTGCTTCAGCCCAATGCTTTTATAAATGGTCAAAATTCAGAGGCTTCGTTCTCCTGCATTTTGAAAGCTATTATGATGAAATTTGCCAGAATGGAAGCAAAAATTAAGTACTCTTTGCCTATCAAGTTTCATAATGTTTGACCCATCCTCTGATTTTTGGGGATTTCTGAAGCAGCATTTTTTAAAAATGTTAGCAGATCGATGGCCACGCCTCCCTGTCCTTCTTCCTTCCACTTTGATTGGCTTGCTAAGGCTTCTGGGAAATGGAGTTTTTTTCTCCTAATGGCGACTTGCTTCATTTCCACTTAAAAGAATGGTCAAAATTCAGAGGCTTCGTTCTCCTGCATTTTGAAAGCTATTTTGATGAAATTTGCCAGAATGGAAGCAAAAATTAAGTACTCTTTGCCTATCAAGTTTCATAATGTTTGACCCATCCACTGATTTTTTTGGGATTTTTGAAGCAACATTTTTTTAAAATGCTAGCAGATCGATGGCCATGCCTCTCCCTCCCTCTCTCTTCCGCTCTGATTGGCTGAGAGGCATGCCAACATGGCTTCTCCTCTCAGAGGGGCTACAGCTACATCCGAAGACATCAGAAACAAACGAAAAAAGGTACTTTTTATTCAAATTCGTAATATTTGTAAGGCAATGAGCAGATGTTTCAAATATCAATTCAAAAGTACTTTCGAAACGAATTTTTAACGAATTTAATGAACTAACGAAAAATTTGCTCAAGCCTAGTGGTCACAGTGGTAATTGTGGAAACCATCCAATTAATACATGACAAGACTGTTTTACCATGAGTAGTACATGCATTCATAACTTTGTTAATACTTCATTTCCATACTCTATATTCTTTCCACCTCTAGTAAAATTGCATCACATGGAGAAATATTTGGCAGTAGAGAATGCAATGATGTCCACCACTATTTAATTAGACAGGATCCATTCTTTGCAAAGGAGTTAGACATTTGGCATTCATGGATAACTCATTTTTCATATTGTTCAAGATGCTACAACAAATACAGTATGCAGTGCGTTCAATTTTTTCATTAGTTGTCATAAGGTATATCAAATTTGTTAAAATTGTACTCAGGGTAATTGTACCCTAGGTAATTTTCAAGTGTAAGCAAATAGTATTTTGGTGCCCCCCAAACCAATCACTGAAAATACACTTATAGATACTAGGCTTGATCGATCCATGAAAAATTTGATTCTAAACTCGTTTCAAAACTAGAGGGGGCAGTGTTTCGTTTTTGTTGGTATTTACGAATTTTGCCCCCAAAAAAATTCGAAATTAACGAAAATTCGTTATTTTCGAAATTAATTCGTTAATGGCGGACGCGCATGCGCGGTCGCCCAAAAACAGCCCCGGGGGGGGGGGTCGGGGGCTCTCCTGCTCTCATTTTTTCAGCTATACTGATCAAATTTGGTACAGTGGGAGAACACAATCCACCCTGCTTGTTTGCTAAATTGCAGAGCGTTTGCCCTTTCCTAAGATTTATTGCACAATTTTATAGTTCACTAGCTGTGCCCGGCCACGCGTTGCTGTGGCGTATGGGAATTCTTTGTTAGGTAGGTGGAATAACAGTGAATAGCTTTGTAGCCTGAAAGCCTGGCCATTTTCTTATGGGAATCCTTGTTTGGTGAGGTGGAATAGAAAGGAATAGGCTTGCTGCTTGGAAGGTTAGGTAGTTGCCTTTTAGGGGGGTAGAATTGTAATGAATAGCCTCGGTGGTTCAAAGCCTGGGTGCTTGCTATCTAGGGGAAATCTTTGGTTGGTCAGTTTCAGAGTAGTATCACTGTTTCAAAGCCTGGTCGCCTTTTACGAAGGTTAATCTTTTATTGGTGTGGTTGAATTGCACTGAATATCCTTGCAGCTCCAATGTCTGGCTGTATTTATTATTTTGTATTATATATATATATTACAAAATATAGAAAGCATGGCACATTGCCTGTTGTGGGTTTTGGCCTTTTTTTGGTGTTCTGATTGTGTTTTTTGTGTGATTGTGTTGTAACTTACTGGAGGCAAGAAAAGAAAAGAAAGAAAAAGCCACAGCCGGCAAGGCCCATACCTTGAAATACTGCCCAGGGGGGCCGGCCACCGTTGGCCGGCACGCTTCCCAGACAGGGAAAAAGAGTGGCCCGCAAAAAAGGAGGCTTCTGTGCAAAATCGCATAAAGGGGTGCCGAAAGACAGTCGCGAGAGAAGAGGGATGCGGCGCATCGTGGGAAACACGACCACGTAGGCCGACAGGCAGCTAAAACAAAAGAAAAGAAAAGAAAGAAAAAGCCACAGCCGGCAAGGCCCATAACTTGAAATACTGCCCAGGGGGGCCGGCCACCGTTGGCCGGCACGCTTCCCAGACAAGGAAAAAGAGTGGCCCGCAAAAAAGGAGGCTTCTGTGCAAAATCGCATAAAGGGGTGCCGAAAGACAGTCGCGAGAGAAGAGGGATGCGGCGCATCGTGGGAAACACGACCACGTAGGCCGACAGGCAGCTAAAACAAAAGAAAAGAAAAGAAAGAAAAAGCCACAGCCGGCAAGGCCCATACCTTGAAATACTGCCCAGGGGGGCCGGCCACCGTTGGCCGGCACGCTTCCCAGACAGGGAAAAAGAGTGGCCCACACTTTAAAATACTAGGCCGGCCACCGTTGGCCGGCACGCTTCCCAGACAGGGAATACATGGTGGCCCACACTTTAAAATACTAGGCCGGCCACCGTTGGCCGGCACGCTTCCCAGACAGGGAATAAATTGAGGCCCACACATTGAAATACTGCCCAGGGGGGCCGGCCACCGTTGGCCGGAACGCTTCCCAGACAGGGAATACATGGTGGCCCACACATTGAAATACTGCCCAGGGGGGCCGGCCACCGTTGGCCGGCACGCTTCCCAGACAGGAAATACATGGTGGCCCTCACTTTAAAATACTAGGCCGGCCACCGTTGGCCGGCACGCTTCCCAGACAGGGAATAAATTGAGGCCCACACATTGAAATACTGCCCAGGGGGGCCGGCCAGCGTTGGCCGGAACGCTTCCCAGACAGGGAATACATGGTGGCCCACACATTGAAATACTGCCCAGGGGGGCCGGCCACCGTTGGCCGGCACGCTTCCCAGACAGGGAATACATGGTGGCCCACACTTTAAAATACTAGGCCGGCCACCGTTGGCCGGCACGCTTCCCAGACAGGGAATAAATTGAGGCCCACACATTGAAATACTGCCCAGGGGGGCCGGCCACCGTTGTCCGGAACGCTTCCCAGACAGGGAATACATGGTGGCCCACACATTGAAATACTGCCCAGGGGGGCCGGCCACCGTTGGCCGGCACGCTTCCCAGACAGGGAATACATGGTGGCCCTCACTTTAAAATACTAGGCCGGCCACCGTTGGCCGGCACGCTTCCCAGACAGGGAATAAATTGAGGCCCACACATTGAAATATTGCCCAGGGGGGCCGGCCACCATTGGCCGGAACGCTTCCCAGACAGGGAATACATGGTGGCCCACACATTGAAATACTGCCCACGGGGGCCGGCCACCGTTGGCCGGCACACTTCCCAGACAGGGAATACATGGTGGCCCTCACTTTAAAATACTAGGCCGGCCACCGTTGGCCGGCACGCTTCCCAGACAGGGAATAAATTGAGGCCCACACATTGAAATACTGCCCAGGGGGGCCAGCCACCGTTGGCCGGAACGCTTCCCAGACAGGGAATACATGGTGGCCCACACATTGAAATACTGCCCAGGGGGGCCAGCCACCGTTGGCCGGCACGCTTCCCAGACAGGGAATACATGGTGGCCCTCACTTTAACATACTAGGCCAGCCACCGTTGGCCGGCACGCATCCCAGAGACAGAGAGAGAAGTAAAAAACCAGGAAATGTGGGCCCAAGCCCCTCAGACCCGGGGGGCCGGCCACCGTTGGCCGGCCCCACGCCCACACCCCACAACCCACGGGGAAGGGCATGCATTCTTTCCGTCTGCTTTAGAAATGTGGGCCCAAGCCCCTCTGACCCGGGGGACCAGCCATCGTTTGCGGGCCCCACGCCAACTCCCCACAACCCATGATACAAAGACACACTCCATGACAGCAAACCGTCTAGCCTCTGGAAAACAGTAGCCATTTATGTAGTCAACAATTACATTATATTGTGATATTTTGCAGCCAAAATAAAAAATTAAGCAATAACAACATAACATTACTGCATATTGAACAACTTCTTCTGTCACATTTGTTGTATAACATGAATTTTTGTTGCTTTATTAGGAAATTCATAACCTCATATGATGTGTGTAATACGCTTCTCTTCTACCAGTCCAATCCAAGATATTTCCTTATTTAAGCTTAGGTAGATCCTTTCAGCTTTGATCAGTGAGACTCTTCTGTATTCAAGGAAATGTTGGGTCAATGATACATAAAATATAAGTAAAGTCACAGTCAGCATACAGCATTAACAGCTTTAAAAACATTGGTGTAAAAACACGGCACGGGTCCGAGGGCTGAATAGAGAGGAGGTAGTTTGACAGTTAAAAAACAATGCAGTGCAAAATACTATTGGCCTGGCAAGCAATTCTAGGCAACGAACGACCACACAGGCCTCTAAGGCTTTTCGGAAGAGGAAGGTTTTAAGGCTCTGATGTTGGGTTCATGTTTCCATGGAGTTGCACTTCTGGGAAGAATTGTGTGTATTTCTGGTGTTATTAAAGTTCTCCAGAAGATGAGTTGGATAGAGGGAAATGACTTCTGTTGGTATACAGTTAAAGTAAAGTTGAGGAAGTAAAATTATGAAAGTTATTGTGTGTAATGGAGTAGTAATGATTCCAAAGTAGGAACAAAGCACAAATGTTGATTCAAAAGGGAACATGAAGACATAAGTAATTGTTTCTAATTGCAAAACAGAGTTTCTGAGTGGATTGATTCTCTACTTATGAGTCTGCGGAAGATTATCATCACATACTGTTGACTACACCTGCTCAAGGCAATGGGACAGTGAAAGAAGACAATTTGGAAAAGTGGTAAAGGCCACGGTGTCCCACTTTTTTAAGTGATTCCACCATCTTCTATCATTACACCCAGAGGTCAGCCAAAAAGAGTTCCCACTCGACGTAACCTGCGCCCACTCCTCTAAAGCAGCCGCAAAGGCACACGCCCTGACAGGCAAACGCCAACGTCCGCGTGCGCGGCCAGAGGGAAAGGGGACCCTAAGGCGGCCGTTCTGCGGCCACAACGTTGAGTACACTGCCTTTAAAGGTGAATGGGACAATGTCCCACTGTCTTTGATCATTCCACCCTCTGAGTTATACCAACAAGCCAGTAAGAAGCGGTTCGCACTCGACATAACCTGCGCCCACTCCTCTAAAGCAGCCGCAAAGGCACACGCCCTCACAGGCAAACGCCAACGTCCGCGTGCGCGGCCAGAGGGAAAGGGGAACCTAAGGCAGCCGTTCTGCGGCCACAACGTTGAGTACACTGCCTTTAAAGGTGAATGGGACAATGTCCCACTGTCTTTGATCATTCCACCCTCTGAGTTATACCAACAAGCCAGCAAGAAGCGGTTCGCACTCGACGTAACCTGCGCCCACTCCCCTAAAGCAGCCGCAAAGGCACACGCCCTCACAGGCAAACGCCAACGTCCGCGTGCGCGGCCAGAGGGAAAGGGGACCCTAAGGCGGCCGTTCTGCGGCCACAACGTTGAGTACACTGCCTTTAAAGGTGAATGGGACAATGTCCCACTGTCTTTGATTATTCCACCCTCTTCTATTGTTATACCAACAGTCCAGCAAGAAACAGTTCCCACGAGACTGAAACAAGGCCAACACCTCGAAAGCAGCCGCAAAGGCACACGCCCTGACGGGCAAACGCCGACGTCCGCGTGCGCGGCCAGAGGGCAAGAACAACCAAAGGCGGCCGTTCCACAGCAACAGCGTCAATCACAGCCTTTCAGGGTGACAGGATACAAGGTTTACATTTTGAGAAATTTGGGCAAAATTGTAGGTGTCCCACTGTCTTTGATCATTCCACCCTCAGAGTTATACCAACAAGCCAGCAAGAAGCGGTTCGCAATCGACGTAACCTGCGCCCACTCCTCTAAAGCAGCCGCAAAGGCACACTCCCTGACGGGCAAACGCCACCGTCCGCGTGCGCGGCCAGAGGGCTAGGGGACCCAAAGGCGGCCGTCCCGCGGCCACTGCGTCGACCACACCCGCTCAAGCCGTTGGGACAGTGAAAGATGAAAATATAGAGAAGTGCTTGCCAAAGTCACACATCCTCAAATGTTCAGATGGACACATATCTCTGAAAAGTGTGAGTCAGGCGTAATCCTTCACCTAAAATGATTATCCGAAGTATCCACAACAAATATAACAGTGGAGGATCTGGAGAAGACGTAACAGTCCTGGCTCATGAGGGAAATAATTTTTGACCAACCAAAAAAAAAAAAAGGGAATTGAATGAAATACGTACTGAACCCAAAGAGGAAGCATTTCCTACCTTGGCTTTTATGGAGTAATTTCCCTCAGAAAATCCTTCTACCTCTACTGCGTCAGTATTACAGGAGAGAAAAAGTTTTGTAACTTCAGACTACAGAGATGGGCCAAAAGTAACTTTATTAAGTTAAACAGGGACAACTGAAAGCTACCTCACTTAGGTATAAATAATGAAAATCCAAGCGACTGTTTTTGGGGCGCCTAGCTTGACAGCAGTGTGTGAGAAAATCATCCGAGAGTCCTCCTGGACAACAAGATAACAATGAGCCTACTATGGGTTGCGGCAGATAAACTATCCAATGGTCTTTAGGCCTGAATCAACAGGGGAATAGCGTCTAGATCCAAGGCAGTCATGCTCCCCCTCTACTCTGCCTTGGTCAGACCACACGTGGAATAATTGGTCACCGCAGATAAATGGAGATGCGGGAAAGCTTGAAAGTGTCAAGAGGAGTGCGACTAAAATGAATAAGGGTCTGGAGAACAAGCAGTATGAGGAGAGGCTTTAATAGCTGGCCATTTTTAGCATGCAGAAGAGAAGGCTGAGAGGAGACATGATAGCAATGTACAAATATGTGAGGGGAAGTCATTGGGAGGAGGGAGCAAGCTTATTTTCTGCTGCCCTGAAGACAACGGGACGGAGCAGTGGCTTCAAACAACAGGAATGGAGATTCCACCTGAACATCAGGAAGAACTTCCTGACTGTGATGGCTGTTCGGCAGTGGAACTCTCTCCCCCGGAGTGTGTTGGAGGCTCCTTCTTTTGTAGCTTTTGAGCATACGCTCGATGGCCATCTGTCGGGGATGTTTTGAATGAAACTTCCTGCGTCTTAGTTGTGGGAGATCTCGATGGCCCATGAGTTCTATTCCAACTCTACTTTTCTATGATTCCATGATTCAATGATTCGGGAAACGGCCCCTTGTGATTGATGAACCCCAAAACAACAGTGGGCAACGGTGAGTGATGATAAAGACGAGAAAGGAAGGGAAAAGAGAGAGGAAAGCATTGTAGGTTAGAGGAGATAGTAGTTGGACAGAGTCCAAAGGGGCAACCCCACCCCTGGCCACCCACAGAATTTGCCAAAGTTACTCTGAAGCATAGTTGAGCCGTCGGTGTCAAAATCCAATTCTGGGAAATTCAACACGGGAAGGTTGGCCTTCAGGAAATCCAGTTTCTCAACTGTTTGCGGGTCCAGCAAGCTGCGGTGGGGCGTGACTGCATCTCCCGCTAGGCTGAAGACCCTTTCGCTCTGCACGCTCGTGGGAGGACAGCTAAGGAACTGGCGGGCTACGTGTGACAGATCCGGCCACATGTGTTCGCGTGAAGCCCAATAGGCCAATGGATCACAAGATATTATCTCAGGAGGCTCCTCAAAGTACCTGTTGACCGAGCATTCGGCCGAGTCTACCTTTTGAGCAGAAGCCAGCAAAGAGGATTCTTCAGAGCAGGCAAGTATGGCCACCGTCTCTGCAAAAAAAACGTTTCCTGGTCGCTGCTGGAGATCCGTATCCCTACGGCAAAGCCCTACCGGCTCCCCGGGACTTTCAGTCTCGCCACTAGCGCTAGTGCTGGGGGTGACAGGCATTTCCGGAAGAGGGGCCGCTGTGCCCGTTTCCTCCACCCTGGCAGCAAAGACCTCCCTTACAAGGTTAACTAGTTGGGCCTTCCACACGGTAAAGTCTTTTGGGCAGACGTTGTACTTTAGCCGGGGATCACACAAGGCCGCCAACATATGCACCTTGCTGGAAAGAAGTGGCTCAAGGCATTTCCGTACAGCAAAGGACAACCTCCTCACCACCTCCTGGGCCGGCGGTGTCAGCGGTCCAGCCAGGGAGTCCAGTGTTCGACCGGCCCCAAGCCTTTCTAGGTGCCTCCTTAGCCTCAAGACCATGGGCACTGCCTGGCTAAGAAGGGCTTTTGATTCCGAAAGGGTGTCAGTGGCATGTTTGAATGGCTTTAGTATGTCTACTAGCTGGGAGATGGTGTCCCACTCTTGCTTATTTGGAACAAGTTTGCTAACAGGCGCAACCAACGTGAGGGAGACGCCGTGTACCGCCTTCTGCTGCTCGACCATGCGTTCAAGCATTTTAAAGGTTGAATTCCACCGAGTTGAGACGTCCTGGAGCAGCTTGTGCTGCGGGAGGCCTTCAAGGCTCTGCCTCTCTCTCAGCTGCCGGGCTGCCTTGATGCTCCTGTGGAAGTAGCCCGCGATCTTTCTACAGCGCTCGATCAGCAGGGCGATGTTTGCGTTGCTGGCTGGCTGCTCTTCCGTGCTCTTTAAACCTTCCTTGACGGTATTGTGAAGCATGTGGGCCATGCAGGACACATTCTGAAACCCGGCACTTTCAACCGCTTTGATCATATTTTTCCCTGCGTCAGTCACCATAAAGCCCCTCCTCATTTCTTCCGGCCTATACTGCATCCACTCCCCCATAATGTTTTCCAGAGAGCTGCAGATGGTCTCTGCCTTGTGATCTCTATCAACTACCTCCAACGCGAGGAGTGCCCAACGATGGGATGTATCCATACTGCCTTCCTTCTCCCACCAATGTGCCGTGAGAGAGAGGTAGGAATGGCCTCCTCCCAAGCTTGACCAAATGTCAGAGGTAAAATGGATGTGTCCTCCCATGGCGCTACGCAACATCTGGGTAATGCGTTCCTTACAGCCCTCGTACAAGCCGGGAATTACTTTTCTGGAAAAGGTGTGACGGGAGGGGATTTTGTATCGGGGGCACAGCCGTTTCATAAGGCGTACGAAGCCTTCTTGTTCAACCAGGCGGAAGGGATGGTGATCAAGGGCAATCATCTCTCCCACAGTTTGGGTTATCTGCTGGGGTGTGAGTAATGTTTCCCCCATTTTCTTTCTGGGTAATGGAATGGCCCAAACCTCCAAGGTGGACTGTGTCTGCCTTCCACCATCTTCACCAGGAGAACTTTGTGTGCTAATGCTGCCACTGGAAGGGCTTGCAGTTCCCCCTCCTACCGATATGGAGGGATGGTGTCGCTTCAAGTGAGAACTCAACCCCGAGGTCGCAAGATGTCTGAGGTCTCTGCCTCTGCTGATATTTGCCCCACAGTGCCTACAAACAGCCAAGGTAGCACTCTGAGAGTGGACATGGAAATGGTCCC